>NW_021604628.1:578700-594584 GCF_004785775.1 Grammomys surdaster | reverse complement strand
TCTGTATGTTCATTGTCACCCTTGCCCAGAAAGCCCCTTTACCACTTCATCCATTTCCCTGGCCCTAGAATGGTGCACGCTCACATGTATGTGTGTGTACATATGTGTGTGCAACTGCATGCATGTGGTTATGTATGTGGTGTGTGTGCAGGTGCATGTGTGTGTATGTCTCTGTGTGTGGTCATCTGTGTATGTGTGCAAGTGCATGCTTGTGTGTGTGTTTGTGGTCAATCAGTGTAATAACCAAGACTTTATTTCCCTTCTGGGACACACCGGCTCCTGTCTCCTCTCCTGGGAAGAAAAGGAACCTTCCAGAATCCTCTAACAGTACAGCTCTCTGTAAAGCTCGTGGGAGGAAACAACAGGGCAATGGTGGGAGAGGATAAGAACCTTTAGCTTTAACTATTTACTTAACATATTTTTAGATTTATTATCTTATTTTTTTGTGTGCATGCTCTGCTCTGTGTGCTGCCTGCGGCGGCCACAGCTGGAATCGGCTGCGGTGCGGATGCTGGGAACTGAACTGGGTCCTGTGGAAGACCAGCCACAGAAGCTCTTAACTGCTGAGCCATCTCACTGGCCACGATATTTGTCTTTTAACTTCTATACTTTATTGGATCGAAAGAAGACAGCTCGTGGGGGGTGGCGTTTCGTATATGTGTGGGGTTTTTGTTTGTTTGTTTTTGTTGGTTTTTGGTAAACCTCAATTTTTTGTATTTTGAATACAAGGTCCTTTTGTGAACAGGAGGGGAAAAAATGTCATCATTAAAGAACCAAACAGATGTGGTTGGCCACTGGGTGGCCGTCCTGTTGCCTGCTTCTGCAAAGTGCTGGTTACAACCACCACTCTGGGCCAGAGTCCCTGGGTGGAGAGCACAGGGCAGGGATCCAGTGGACTTGCTTCCCACCCTCTCCTCACTGACCCCCCGGGGACAGCAGACACACTGGGCTCATACCACCTCATGGCCTGGTGTCCCTAGCCTGACCCCGTCAATGCTTGCTGCCAGGTCTCCTTGCTTAGCTGGACTCCAGCCTGACCTTTCTGATTCAGACCAGGCGTTTTCTGGGCCAGGCAATGGCACAGTGAGGCACTTGTAGGATTGGCTGGGCACTCAGGTCTGGAGAAGGCATCTCCTGCCCTCCGGGTCAGGACCCACCTTAGTTTACCTGGCCTTGGACTGTAACACCAGGCCAGGTGGACACAGGTTCCTGAGCCTGCCAGGGTTCCCAGGCCTGACTTTACAAGGTCACACCAATGGTCGTGTCCTGAGACACCTGGAGTCAATGCTGGTCTGTCATGTCTGATCATTGCTACCCCAGCTGTGTGACCTTACACGGGTCCCTTTGATGGTTACTGTGGGTCTGGTGCTCCCCCACATACACCTGGCCCCAGTAAAATAGGAGACAGGAGCATCCCATGTCTGTGCTGAAAAAAAAATTACTTTAGGAGATAAAATGTGTTCTGTGAGCTGTTTTGTTGTCCAGATCCATTCAGAGGCCAGGGCTGTGACTCTGTCAGTAGAGTTCTTGGTTATCATGTTCAAAGCCTTGGCTTTCATCCCTAGAGCCATATATACTGGGCACAATGACAGGAATCCTGTAAATCCCCCACCCTTGAGAACTTTATGACCATCTTCACCTACATACCAAGCTTATGGCCAGGCTGGGCTACACAAGTCCCTGTCTTAGAACAAACAAACACAAACAAATCCAACCACTGTGTATGGCACTCTGAGGACTTACAGGACAATCTTTGGCTACTTTTAAAGTGTGTTGCCCGCTGACAGCGTATGCCTAACGCTGCAGGGACTTAGGGGCCTGTGGCCAAGGAACTTAGGCACCCTTAAGAAACAAAGCATTTGGGGGACAAGAATGCGGAGAATGGGGGTGAGAACCCAGTTGGTACAGCGTTTAACCAGCATGCAGGAAGCCCCGGGTTCTGTCCCTACCACTCTATCAATTGGGTACGATGGTATACACTTGTAATCTCAGCACCCAGGATGGGGGAGGCAGAAGGTCAGGAGGTCAAGATCGGTCTCAGTGGCATAGGGAATTCAAGGCTAGCCTAGGCTACATGGCAGCCTGGAGATGGATAGATACACAAAGAGATAGAGGGTGGATGTGTACATGGTAGGGAGAAAACCTGTGAAGGTGCTACTGTCTGGGCTCTCTTCACATCCTCCCTTTTCTCCTGGATACCCACGGCCCTTGTGCTTGGGGGGAGTCCCCCATTAATCTGTCATTTCCTACTTCTCAATGAATGAAAATGTCTCAGGGACAGAGACAGTGTGTCCCTAATGCTTTGAAACTGTTCTGGTGCCTACTGCAGCCCAGAGAATTTGTGGGTGGCCAAGCAGCTGAAGGTTTAGGGCTCAAAATGGAGACACAGGTCAGCAGAAGGCCACGGGGCTGGCTTTGGGCTGTGGCTGCCCTCTGTGGGGGGGTCATTGTGAGGTCCAGAGTCCTCTGCAGGTAGCCCAGGTACCACTCAGCCAGCCTCTTCTTTCCCTTGGAAGTCTCTAAGCACACCTATCCTGGTAGGTCTGGGTTGGTTGAATAAAAAGCAGAGCCCAGTCTGGCTTGTTCTTAAGCAGCCACCACGTTCCCGACTAGAAGCGTCCAGAGGCCAAGAGCGGTACTGTGCTCCCACTGCTGCTTGGCTCAGACAGAGGCTCCGGCCAGGCAGACGCATCGGCCCTGGCACCCACGAGATGCTAGCGTGGTGGCTGGCTCTGCCAATCCACCATGCTGTCCACAATGCTTGGCTGAGCCCAGATCATCCCGCTACGACCATGGTACCCGGTAGAAAGGAGACTCTTAATGCTTAAAGATTATCCAATATTTATATATTTGGAAATGCTCAATTAACAAGATGCCCACACAATTAGAGTTGTTACCCAATGCCTAACCTTAGATATAAATTGTTACCCAGGACTGCTCCTGATCCATCTGTAGTTCTCCATTGCTGCTACCTCCCTCCTCTCCCTAGCTCCTCCTCTTCCTCGCCTTCTCTCTTCGCCCCTCCCACATTAGCTCCTCCCAGATTAGCCCCTCCCACATGTTCCTCCCCAATTACTGAGCTTATAGCAAATAATGTAGCAGTAGCTGGAAATTATCCTGCTACAGGTGTGGGTGAGCATGTGACCTGGGACAGCAGAACCCTTCTATTCATCCCCTTAGTGTCACATGATGATGTACCCAAGTGTCCTCATACTTCTGTGTATCCTGGGTTTCCCAACCCAGACCTGTTCTGTAACCAAAACCATCCTGTGAGCCCCATTGGTTCAGGGGGCCCAGATGACCCCTGCTCATCACAGGGCAGGAGACAATAGGAGCTGGGCCAAGAGCCCTGGGTGAGCCTGGGGGACAGCAAGACCTTCTTATGGGGGCCTCTCTGATCCTAGCCTTTGGTCTTGGAAGGCCTGTCTGAGCGCTGACTTTTCTCTAAGAAGGAAGCTCTGGAGTCCTGAGGTTTCTTGATCCATCCAGGGCCACTGGGCAGCACTGTTTCTATCTACAGAAGGGGCTTCCTCCAGACATGACTTTAAACAAGGAGAAAAGGCAAGGAGAGATGTTGGTACCCACTGAGGCCGGAGCCAGGAAGGTAGCTCAGGGGCCAGTACATAGGATGGTGAAGGTCTCACTTGCTCTCCCCAGCTACGGCCCCAGTAGAACACCTAATAATCAGGGTTTTGTGGAGGGCTTGAGGCTGGCCCTCAGCACTGGGGTCTGCCTCCCAGTTGTGAGGTGGCAAAGCCCTGAGTGGGGAATGAGTAATGGTGACTCAGAATAAGTCACAGGGACCCAGGGAACACCCCCGCTGGCCACAGAGCCAGGATTTCTGCTCCCCGTCGGAAAGCCGGGATTTTGAAATTTTACTTCGGGACTTTGGTAAAATTCTGCAGAGTCTTTCAGAGAGAGCATCAAGCTTTGGGTGTTTTGGGGGAAGTTACTAAAAATCCAAACAAAAACAAACTGTTTCTCAGTTCCAAATTATATTCATATCTTATATGTTGCTGTTGTTTTCTGAGACAGGGTTTCTCTGTGTAGCCCTGGCTGTCCTGGAACTCACTCTGTAGACCAGGCTGGCCTGGAACTCAGAAATCTGCCTGCCTCTGCCTCCCAAGTGCTGTGCGCCACCATGTCCAGCTTCTTTCTTTAAAATGTGGGTTCTGCAGATCAAACTCAGGTCTCCATGTTTACATGAGTGTAAATAAATAGGCAAAATTTTAAAATTACACTTCCTGGCCTGCTGCTCTTGAAGATGACCCACATTCTGACTCTACCATGTATGTCATGTGACTCACAGTGGCCTACCACCTCAGCTCCATGGAAACTGAGTTTCTTCTGGCCTCCATGGGTACCACACTCACATGTGCAAACAAGCAAACACCACACACACACACATGTACAAACACACACTTACATGTACAAACACCACACACACATGTGCAAACACACAACCATCACACACACACTCACACGTGCAAACAAACACCACACACACACTCACATGTGCAAACACACAAACACCACATACACACTTACATGTACAAACACCACACACACTCACATGTGCAAACACACAAACACCACATACACACTAACATGTACAAACACCACACACACTCACATGTACAAACACACAAACACCACACACACACTCACATGTGCAAACAACCACCACACACACGCTCATATGTGCAAACACACAAACACCACACACATACATACACACACAAATAATAATTTTTAGAAATAATGACTCCCTAGTCTCCTTGGCTTTATTTTTCACTATAACATCATCTTCAAGAGCTCACTGTGCACTGGGCATGGTGGGACAAAGCCTTCAATCCTAGGACTCAGGAGAAAGAAACAGATGGAGGTCAGCCTGGTCTACATAGGCCAGCCAAGGCTACATAGAGAGACACCATCTCAATAAAACCACACACAAGAAAGATCCTATAAGCCACTCATTTATTATTCATATATCTATTTTGTTTATGCTCAGCCCGAGCTCACTGTTCTGGGTGTTCTTGAACCCCTGGAGCTCTGCAATGCATCTCTTCCCAGTGGCTGGAATCATACATATCTTCTTATCCGCTGACTTTTTTTTGAGCGTGTACCTTCCAGACTAGAGGACTGGGTCTCCCTGCTTCCTTCTGCGTCTCCAACGCTAAGCTAAGCTCGGTACCTAAACGACAGCAGGTACTCAGTAAATACTTGTTGATTGAATGGAAGAACTTTAAATTCTGGGTGACTGGCCGGCTGTGCCCTGGGCATCGTCAGGAAGGAGGGAGAGCAGCCAAAAGGACTATGTCGAGGTTGCCTGTTTGGCTGGTTCCAATGCCGGGGCGGGGTAGGGGGGGATGGATGGACAGGTCCCTGACAGCCAGGTGAGTTCTGGGTGAATCACCCCTAATGAGCCGGTTAGGGCCACGCCAAGCCGCTTCCCACACAGGCAGCCTGCAGGTCACTGCCTGTCCCCAGGAAACTCCTCTGTTAGGAGTGAACAGGACCCTGGGTTGGGGTGGAGGGAGCGTCCGTCTGCCTTTTGTCAGACCTCACCCATTCCTGAGTTCTGAGTCGCTCCCCTGGCTCCTCTGGCCGGCTGAGCCTTGCCTCTGAGACCTCTGTAAAAAAGAGTTTTGATCCAGCCATCCTGTGCCCAACCCAGGCAAGGCCTGTTTGTCGGCTGTTCTATCTGGTCCCTAAGATAGCAGAGAAGAGGTGAGAGCGAGCGAGCGAGGGAGAGTACCCTGTCTACCATGTATTTATAACTCTTGATTTCCTTAGGTGCCCAGGGAGATTGACACTGTGGAGGTGCAAGGGGGCGGAGACAGGAGTCCTTCTTCAGGGAGACCTCGAGAACCTCCAAGAATCATAACAGGGACCCCACCCCTACCCCACAATCTCTGTGGGACCCTTAGGGGCTCAGGGAAGGGAATGATTGCTGGGAGCCCGTGTCTGGAGTCAGACAGCCTGTGTCTTACTGACCTCCATCCTCCCTGTCACCGGGTATGGCCGGAAGCACAGGTAGAGTCATGCCCATTTTACATATGACACCATCAAGTCTCAAAGAGGTCAAGAGACTCACCCACTGCTTCAACAGTATAAGTGGCATTTCCCACCACTCTGTGGCCACAGGTACAAGACAACCCTGCCTTAGCAACTGTGAGTTAGACCCAGAACTTTACTGTGGGCCAGACAGTGGCAGACTCCAGGACCCAGCAGATAATCACTCTTTGGTGTCCTACATCCACGGGGCTTCCTCTTAACAGAGAAGGCAGGGGACAGTGTAATGGTTAGGTCTGCAGAACCATACAGGGTGTAACGGGAGGGAAGGCTGCCATTGTTCTGTGAGATGGGCGGGCAGGAGGGCCCTTGCCATTTGAGCGGGGAGACCAGCCTAAGTCTGAGGGAGTGTGTGGGGAAGGGGGGATCACATGTGTGCAAAGATCCTGAAGCAGGAATGAGGTGGGTGGTATTCAGAAGAGCCAAGGAACAGAGGAGATAAGAGAGGAGGAAGCAAAGAAAACTGGAGAGACGCTAAAGGCTTGGTTGGGGACCATAGTGACGTATTTTCCCTAGTGAGACAGGGGACAGGAGAGGCTTTCAACTGACTATTGATCTGAGCTAATGCAAGGGTCTTTTTTGGTTTGGTTTGGTTTTGGGAGAAAATCTTATATACCTACTCTCCAGTGCTTAGATTTAAAGGGGAGAGCCATAATAGGAGGTTTGTGGGGTTTTTTTTGTTTGTTTGTTTTGTTTTGTTTTTCAAGACAGGGTTTCTCTGTGTAGCCTTGACTGTCCTGAAACTTGCTCTGTAGACCAGGCCTCCCAAGTGTTGGGATCAAAGGCCACACACTGCCTGGCTTCTGTTTGCTTTTTTAGTGTGTGTGTGTGTGTGTGTGTGTGTGTGCTTGCATGTATGTGGACAACCTTGAAGGCCATCCTCGGGAACACTGGCCACCCCCTTTGAGGCAGGATCTCTCCTTGAGTGATTAGTCACAAGAATCCCGATGTTACCTCTCCCAAACTCTGCTGTCACCATGCCTAACTTTTCATGTGAGTTCCAGGAATGGAAGTCAGATCCTCCTGCTTAGAGGCTAGCACTATACAGACTGAGCTATCTCCGTGTACTATACAGACTGAGCTATCTCCCAGCCCTCGTTTAACCTGATTTCAAACTTGCTATGCGATCAAGAAAGGCCTTGAATTCCTGAGCTCTCTCAAATGTTAGGATTACAAGCATGTAGTTCCTTTGCAGCCTTTGGGGGGGGGGGGGGGCAGGATTTAATTCTGTAGCCCAGGCTTGCCTTCAACTCACAATAATCCTCCTGTCCCTAAATCAGCTTCTGAGATGACAGGAGTGAGCCACCCTGCCCAACTCTTTTTTTTAACGTTTTGTTTCAAGACATGGTCTCACTATGTTGCTGATCTGGAACTATGCAGACCAGGCTGGCCTGGAACTCACGGTTCTAGGACTGACAGCACTCACCACTACACCCTGCTTCCTGGTTGGGCTATGGAGAATTTCCTGGCATGGAGGACCTGCCAAGGAGGCAGGGGATGGGGATGAGGGAGATGGAGGGGGGCTGTAAGGTTGCCGAGTAAGAGGTGGGATGGAGGATAATTAGGGGGTGTACTTTGAAGTCCCCGTTTGCATGCAGACTGGACAGCAGAGCAGGACCTGAGCAGCCTTGGCTTCCCAAGCAGGAGGGCATCGCAGCGTGCTTCAGTGTGCAGCTGGGTGCGGGGTAATTGCCTTTAGGGGGATCTTTAAGTTGCCTCCTCAAAATCTCCCAGGCGTTGAGTTGGTCTAGCAAGGTTTGATACCACCTGCGAGCTGCCATCACTCCCCACCTCCCACCACCAACACCTTCAACCCGTGCAACCTCTTGAGAAAGCACTTTGTTTTAAACGCACAGAGTGTTCACACCCCTGTGCCCTTTGACCCAGTGAGTCCCTTTCTAGGAAGTTCCCCGGGGCGAACCTTCGGAAATGCAAGGCAGCACTTAAAGGCGAACAGCCCTTCCCTGGGGTTATTTAGAGAAACGAAATAAATAAATAATGAGCCTGCCAGTCGGCTGCAGGAAGGGGCATCCGTCCCACAGATGCTTTCTCCTATCTTGCTAGGGTCACTGTGTGGGCCTTCACCTCAGTTTTCTTATGTATTTTAATGTCAAAGGTCTATGCTCACTCTACAAGGGAAATGGATTTAATGTCCCCGGCCAGGCACGTAGCCAGGGAAAAGCAAAATTAACTATATTAATGTTATCACACCTGAGATCCCTGTAATTCCGGAGGCAGAGGCAGGAGGATCACAAGTTTGAGGGCAGCTTGATCTTTAGAACAAATTCCAGGGCAGCCAGTGAGACCTTGTCTCAAAAGTACCCAAATAAGGGCTGGCAAGATGGCTCAACGGATAAGGCTGTTTGCCACCAAGCCCAAGTTCGATCCGGACACTTCACGCTGCTCTCCGCAAATAAATTTAAATGTAATTTTTTTTTTTTTTAAATTTGGAAGACTAGCAAACAACCCCCTCTCCCAAGGATCTGGGTATGGAGTTCAGCAGATAGAACAGTTGGCTAGCGTGCATGAAGCCCGGACTGCAGCCCCTTGTCAAGTGAACCCAGCATGGTGAATACTGATCCCAGCATTTAAGAAGGAGTGGTGGCCAGAGTGTCAGAAGTCCGAGGCTAGCCTAGTTACTGGTGACTCTGTCTCAAAGAATCCCAGCGACTTTTGTTTACTGCAGGGGTTTAACCTCAGCCTTTTGAACACCAGGCATGCTCCCTGCCACGGAGCTACAGGCCCAGTCCAGAAACGGTCTGATTATTCACCAAACACTAGTTTGGCGTTTTACTGTCATCTTTTTCTTTTTTTTTTTTTATTTCTTCCTTTTTATTATTTTTTTAAATTTTCCGAGTTGCCCCGATGCACGCTGTGTTGTCGGCCTTCCGCTATTTTTAATGATAACCTGTTTAAAGTCTAATATTGAAAAGGGAAAGGAAAGAGAAAGGAAACGTGAATTCCCAGAAGCAGAGGCCCAGCCGGGGCCAGGCTGAGAGGGGGAACTGATCCACCCGCCCGTTCCCGGGAAACGCTGCAGCCACGTGGATCGAGGAGGCCGGCCGTCTGCCTGGGCCAGCGCCTGGGTCCACCTCTTCCCTGCGGGGCCCGCAGGGGGCGGGGCTGGCCATGCTGACAGATGTGGCGGGAAAGGGTGATCGACCCTCCTCCATTTCCTTCCGCCTGGGCTCCTGGTGGAGGGGGAGGTGTCTCCTCCCCAAGGACCCTTGCTGCCCTGGGGTGTGCCCATCTGTCCTCCTCGGCCTCCATCATGCTCCAGGCTGCTGTTTGCCTGGTGCAAAACCCTGGTTTTTCCTGGGACTGTTAGCCTCCTGTGGTTCTCACCGGGGTCCGCCAGAATCACTGCACCGGGGCCACCCAGGAACTGGATGGAAACACAAACTTACACACTCCACCCCAGATCCTGCCAACCTTGGGTGGTGGGGCTGCTCGGATGAATTCTAACAAGCCAGACAGTCAACCCCCCCCCCCCGCCCTACTCTGTTTTTGCTTAAAAAAAAAAGTTAAAATTATTTACATGAATTAATTTGTGTCCGTGCATGTGTGTGACATTCGCACAGGAGCTAATGGAGGTCAGAAGGTGTCAGGTCCCTTGGCGATTGGAGTTACAAGCCATTGTTAGCCACCACGTGGATACTGGGACACAAATCAGAGTCCTCTGTAAAAGCAGACGTGATTTTTAAACATAGGCCAGCCTCTCCCTGAGCCTCTTTTTTGACTACGGTTCTCATATAGCGCTGGCTGGTCCTGAACTGATGGATGACCCTTAGGGATGACTTCTTAGGGATTGCAGGCATATTTGAGAGTTCCTGCCTCACAACAGAATACCCTTACTTTATAGATTGCCGTGATCCTCTTTCAATAATAATAATAACAATAATAATAATAACACAGCCAATAATTAAAAATACACACAGCCAAGCAGAAGCAGAGCCAGCAATGGGACTCTGCGGTCGTGTTTCCTAACCTCTGCTCCCAGAGCTGCCAAAACTTAAGAGGTCCTATTGGGTCCCCTCAGGTCTGGCTTTAGACTAACATGGCTTAAGCGGAGTTTGGTATCAGTATCGGAGGCATCAGACCCCTGGCTATATGATTTAAAAAAAAAAAAAAAACCCACAAATACAACTCTCCCCCCCCCCCCGCGCGCCCCCCCGGAGCCCAGATACCCTGTGGGCTCTGTGCTTGCTCAGGCCTCTTCATTCCTGACAGCGATTTTAAGGCTGAACGAGCCTGTAGAGGCAGCGCACAGCACCACCTGCTGGCCAGAACGTAGCACTGTTGGTGTCAGGGAACAAATGGAAGGACACACCCCCACCCCCACCATCCATACTCAGGAGGACTATGGCAGGTGCTCATGTCCACATGTGGCTGTCTGAGCCTGTGGGCAGGTGGCACTCTCAGTGCCAAGGCCTTAGAGATAGAACTACATATATTCTTCCTTTTATCCGTGTACTTCATCAGCGTGGCGATATGCCAAGCCCACACTGGGTGCCACCCGAGACTTCAGGCAAAATTAATAGGTGATATCAAGGTGAAGTGAAGCGGATTCTGGATGTAGCCAGTCTCTCATTTGGTCTGGCGCTGGAAATCTAGTAACAATTGTTTTGTTTTTGTTGTTGTTGTTGATACATAGTCTCATGGGGCACGAACTGCTAGGCATGTGGCCAATGCTCTCTGTTTTTGTTTTTTTGTTTTTCGAGACAGGGTTTCTCTGTATAGCCCGGGCTGTCCTGGAACTCACTCTGTAGACCAGGCTGGCCTCGAACTCAGAAATCCGCCTGCCTCTGCCTCCCGAGTGCTGGGATTAAAGGCGTGCGCCACCACCGCCCGGCGCCAATGCTCTCTGTAGCTGAGGATAACCTTGAACTCTTGTTCAGCTTCCACCCAGGGCGGCTAGGATTTAAAGTGTGCAGTCACTGAATTTGGTGGTGTGTGTGTGTGTGTGTGAATGTGTGTGCCATGTGCTACCAGACCTGTTGGCTAGGAGAGTGGTTCTTCCATCATGCAAACTCCAAGAGGTCAAACTCTGCAGTGAGTGGCACTACCCACTGGGCAGCCTTGCTGACTCAAGCTATTTATTTATTACATAGGGATGTACCATATATATAATCAAATCCCCCCCCCCCCCAACACACACACCAAGATCTGGGAAGACAGGCAAGAGGTACCATGAAGGGCTCCAGCTATTTGCAGAATCTGGATTGGGTTTTTGTTCCCAACCTGGTGGCTAGATTCTGGGTCACAGGACTCCCTTGTCCTGAAGCTGGAGACTAAGGATCAGGACCCCTTTGAGAGCTTGGCCTTAGATATGATTGTTCACAAAATCCCCTACCCCTAACACACACAGCTATGGCAGCTCTCCTTGCATGAGTCTGGGGGTGGGTGACCCCCTGATTCCCAGAGAGAGGTCTGTGTCCCATCTAGAATGCAGAGCAAATGGTAGACACTGTTAAGTTTCCATGCAGGTAGCATGTGCCCTCCCAGGTACCCTAGATGCTCATCAGCCATGACCGCTCTGGCGTGTACAAGATACCAAACCCCAGCTTTTTGTCCCCACTAGGAACCCCAATCCTGACATGCTGAGATTTCATAGGAATGGTGCCCTGCATGGGTATGGCAAGACAAGCTGATAGGATCCCAGCTGGACAGCGCAGGACAGGACCATACGGGGCCACCTGCAGAGGTGGTGGCATCTTCCAAGGTGAAGATGGTGACCAGTCTGCAGCAGTCCCTTAGCCTGCCCCCACCCCTGCCTGCGGTTTTCCTCAGCACGGAAGTGGTGGTGGATTCCCAGAAGCCCCACTCAAACTTTCCTGTCAGGGGAGTCCAAGTTCCTCCTTCTGGGGAAAGGGAAGTGGTGGAGTTTCTGCTAAGGGCTTTCAGTTTCATTCTAAGAAACCCGAGTGTTGAAGGAAGAGAAATTCGACTCCAGGGGCTTTCCCGGCTAGGCTCTAACTGAAGCGAACTTGCTGGGGCCTCTTGGTGGTCCTGGCACAAGAGGAAGTGAACTGTGTTCTCTGGGACCATTTCAGATCCTCCAGGTCCCCCCTCCCCTCACTCCTACCAACACACTCAGGGGCTACTATAGGAGCTTGTCCTGCCTCACCTTGGGGCATCCTGGACCCTCAAAGCCAAGCAGCAGAGTCTCTTCCTCCGGGCTTTGCTGACAAAAAAAGAAATCTAATCAGAACAAAGACAGGATACTTCCTGTAGCTTCTGGTCCTGACCTAGAACCACTAATGACTAAAAAATTAAGATACACATCCTTCCCACCATTTGTGTGGGGTGTGTGTGTGTGTGCACACACGCGAGAGATTGAGAGAGATAAGGTCTCAGGAAACCTACAGCAGCCTCAAGGACAACCCTGAAGCTCTGAACCTCCTGCCTTCGCCTCTTTAAATGTGGGATCACAGGAGAGTGCCACCACACTCAGGGCTGAGGGTCCAACCCAGGGCTTCCTGCACGTAGGAAATCACTGTCACCAGCTGAGCTACATCCCTATCTAGAGGCACAGGATCTTAAGAGATCTCACCTGGGCAACAGCTCCGAGCCACCACCATTGACTACAGGTGCCCACCGTGTGCCAAGCGTTTCCAACTGATTTCCTCCTATAATCCCCACAATATGTTCGTGAAGACAGAGACACAATCGTCATCTCTAAAGCCGCGAGCCTGTCTTGGGAAGAGACTCTTCCCTCCACAGGCTCTGCCTGAAAGTCTGTTCTCTCTATTCTCCCACAATTGCAGCCAGCTGTGCAGAAGGAACCAGAACTCCAGCTGTGGACACTCTCCGAGTCCTAAAGACCCCGCCCTAAGGCACTTAGGCTAGTCACCTTTTCTATTTCAGGCCTACGACATTATTTGGGGGTTTCTACTATGCCAACATACAATGTTTTGATGACAGCTGGGGATTCCCCCAACCATGGTGCCGTTTCCCTTCAAAAAAACATTTGCCTGAAGGTCACCGGCTGTGTGACTCAGGCTGTTGTGGTAGCGAGAGAGTGCACAGCTGCGGCCGTGTTGGGGTTAAATCGGAATTTCAGATAAACAGCATTGGGGAAACGTCATATGCCATTAAGTATTATTCTTTTTTTTCTTTTGGGTGTTTATAGTTAGCTAATGTCCTGTTTTGTTTTTAAAAGTCGGTGATCCTTTGCCTTCGGCACCTGGGGCAAAAAAACAGGAACCCCACCCCCAGGTCTCCCACAAGGCTCTGGGTGGAGAAGACCCATGCTCCTGAACCTGAGTCAGGCCAAGACCTCAAGTTCTACCCCAACTTTCCAATGTCAGGCTTGGCTTGGGAGCTCAAAAGGCCACCTTTTGGGCTTCAATCAGCTCAGCTCTACAATGGCAGGAGCCTAGACTCTGAAGTGGACAGTCACCCACCAGATCTGTAGGTTTTGTCTGGCCTAGTGGAAAGCCAGCCGGAAGCCACACACCCCCACCTCCCCTGCAGCCCCACAGTGTGGGGTGTTGTCACACATTCCTGCGTACTTTGATGGGGTTCCCCTCCCGCATATTCTGGGATTTCCTTGGAAGAGGCTTAAAGGGTACACCACAACTGAATCTCTAGTCACAATGCCCCAGGCCGCTGACAGCATTTCAAAGGTCCCGCAGCCACAGCAGGGGAGGGGTTATTCTTAGTTCCGCATTAGAAGAGTCATCTGATAGGCGGTTGCCACTCTGGCGGTGTGAACCTGGGAGAGTGGAGCCTAAAAAACCAGGACTAAAGGCTCATCCCACAGGCAACTTTAGAGCGGCAGATAAGCACTACTCCAAGTCACGTGAGTAAAGTGTCCAATCACAAGGAAGGATGCGCATGGTGGGCGGGGCGGTCACACGTGTAGGGTAATGTGCTGCTTGCCCACACGTGGCAAACATGCTTTTCCTTAGAGGCATGTAAACAAATAATAGCCAGCTGTAATGAATAATCTGAAGTAAACTCACCCCTATCTGCTACACCTGGCACAAAAGTATCTTTTCAAGGACAACTCCGTGTTTTTGAAGAAATCGAGTGTTCTCACAAGCATTCGGAATCCACCTCTCAGGACCCCATTATCGGACCATATTCCGATAGTAAGAATGGAGTTATTAAATATCCATCCAATGTTAACTCTAGAATTACAGTCTGCATGATTATGTAAATTATACACGACGTGGTTGTACTTAAATACGGGGTCTACCAAAGCATGTGAACATTCGTTCAGGCCCTTTAACATCCCCGGCAACTCCCGAGGGGTTATGGGGACCAATCAGCTCCTATGACCACAAATAGGGATAGGGGTGTGGTGGTGGGGTTGTAGAGGGAAAAGTTATGGATACTGGGTATATAGAATCCTTTTTAGATATAAAATATTCTTTAGGCTTTCTTTAGGAATGTGGAAAGACCAGTCACCACTACTGGGACTGGCCGACCCGCAAAGAGAAAGGAAAGAATGCAATTTAGTCAGGTGGAACCAAGCTGAGAACCATAGCGACAGGGCAAGGGCGAAGTGACAGGGCAAGGCAGAAGTGACAGGACAGGACTACATTCTTGAGAAAGATAAGCGTACAGAGAGTTTTCATCTGATCCTGACTCATGTAGGTTGGGTTCCTTTGGAATGTTCCACTATTTTTATGTTATACCACCCTAGCAACCCCCTCACTCCCTCCTCATTTCCTTGGTTTGTGGGTTTTCCCTTTAAAAACACCCCTCAAACTGGCAGTCGGGGTCAATTCAGCTCCTGCGTGGGCATGCGAATTGACCGGCAGCTAGTTGTCACGCCCTAATAAATAACCTCGCAATTGCTCCGGTATATGGTGTCTCGAGCAGATTACTGGGTGGTCTCGACTTTCTGAGACTTGAGAGAGGGTCTCCCCTCTGCGGAGGTCTTCAGGGTGACCCTCAGCTGCAGCAAACTCCGGACTGAGAGGCATACTAGACCAAAGAGGAGGAAAGGGCCTCAGAGAGTCACACAGATCTCACGCAGTGACTTGAGAGGGGACTGGGGAATCTGGCAGGGACCTCGGGGACACGAACAGTCCCATTCCAGAGATGGAGTTGGGGGATATTTGAGCACTTGGTTCTGGGTGTTTCTACCTGGTTTAGGTAATGGGTGGGCTCGTTAGAATTCTACCTGCTGAATCAGCCACTAACCTGAAACCTTTGGAGGAACCACCCAGGGACCTGGAGGACCCAAGGCCCCTGTCTAAGTTAGGGTTTTACTGCTGTGAGCAGACACCATGACCAATGCAAGTCTTATAAAGAATAATATTTAGTTGCGGCTGACTTACAGGTTCAGAGGTTCAGTCCATTATCATCAAGGTGGGAACATGGCAGAGTCCAGGCAGGCATGGTGCAGGAGGAGCTGAGAGTTCTACATCTTCATCTGAAGGCTGCTAGCAGAATACTGACTTCCAGGCAGCTACGATGAGGGTCTTAAAGCCCACGCCCACAGTGACACACCTACTCCAACAAGGCCACACCCACTCCAACAAGGCCACACCTTCTAATAGTGCCACTCCCTGGACTGAGCATATACAAACCATCACAGCCCTGGTAATCACCACCATCATGTATCTTAGTGATCAACAGAAGACTGCATTCTATGCCTTGGTTCGGAAAACGCAGTTCAGTCTTATTCAAGGTATAAATGAAAGATCCTTTAAGAAATCTGGTTGGGGCCGGGTGGTGGTGGCACACCACTTTAATCCCAGCACTTGGGAGGCAGAGGCAGGCGGATTTCTGAGTTCGAGGCCACCTTGGTCTACAGAGTGAGTTCCAGGACAGCCAGGGCTACACAGAGAAAC
>NW_021604628.1:574615-578600 GCF_004785775.1 Grammomys surdaster | reverse complement strand
TTGTTGTTGTTGTTGTTTCTTGTTTGTTTGTTTAGAGACAAGGTCTACACTAGTCTGACCTACAGTGGGCAGCGCATGAGGAGTCAGAACAACTTGCAGGTGCTTTCCGTCTCCCACCAAGTATGATCAAACACAGGTCATTAGGTCCGGAGGCCTTACCTGCTTACCTGCTGAGAAGTTTTGCTGGCCCCTGAATTCTTAGCGTTTGCATTTTTTTTCTTTTACAAAAGAGCATATGGGTATTGTTGAAAGAAGAAAAGCAGATTGAAAGGAAAAGTAAAAAAAAAAAAAGAAGAAGAAAGAAACTAAAGCTGCAGAGAGATTGGAGAGAAGGAAGCCTCCCTAAGGTTTGGTTTTTGAGGTCTCATCTGCAAAAGGTCCCCTTCACCCCCATCTCTGTGGATAGAGTTAAGCTGACTTCAAAGATAAAATTACAGGCCAGAATTTCGAAACCTCTGGCCTGCCACTAAATTGCGTTCACTTCGAAGAACATGATATGGTTTTTCGTAGAGCCATGTACGGCAGAGGCAGAGGGAATACCGCAAGGCAGAATCAGTTCGAGAATTTTCTACCCTCCCCACCCCCATCCCAGGACTGGCTTCAGACTCACCGTGCTGCCAAGAATGACCTTAAACTACTGGCCCTCCTGCCTGTGCAGTGCTGGGAGGACTGGTATATAACACTGTGTGACAGGCTGACCTCAAACATGGCAATCCTCCTGCCTCAGTTCCCTCAGTGCTGGGGTCCCAGGCAGAAGACAATGTGCTCCAACTCAAGTCCACGTGTTTTCTGTTGATATTCCCTCTTACTAGGTGGTGGATGAAACTTTGACCACATCCTTTTGCTCAAATCTTTGCCGAGATAATTACTTACACTCCTGGGAGTAGAATTTGTGGGTTGAAGAGAAAGCACCGTTAACATATTGTAACTTCATTTAACTTATTTTGGTGGGTGTTTTAAAATTATTATTATTATTACTATTATTACTATTATTTTGGTCTTCAAGACAGGGTTCCTCTGTGTAGCCCTGGCTGTCCTGGAACTCACTCTGTAGACCAGGCTGGCCTCGAACTTACCGAGATCTACCTGCTTCTGCCTCTCCAGAGCTAGGATTAAAGGAGTGGGCCATCTTGCCTACAAAGATTTAGTTTTGTTTCTCTGTCTGTCTATCTGTCTGTGTGTCTGCCACATGGCTTACCACATTTGTTCCCAGTCCCAAAGAGGGTGTTTGTTTCCCTGGAGCTGTCTTTTTTATGTTTTTGTTTTTCGAGACAGGGTTTCTCTGTGTAGCCCTGGCTGTCTTGGAACTCACTCTGTAGACCAGGCTGGCCTCAAACCCAGAAATCCACCTGCCTCTGCCTCCCAAGTGCTGGGATTAAAGGCATGCGCCACCACCACCCGGCTCCCTGGAGCTGTCTTTACCAAGGATTGCAAGCCTCCTGAAATGGGTCCTGGGGACAGAACTTTTATATCTCCTGGAGGATAAGCAAGCAAGCGTTCTTAACTGCTGAGCTGTCTTTCCCAGGCTGTTATTTTGACTTTTGTGATGTAGGGTCTCACGATTGCTTTAAAATCTGGATCCCCCTGTCTCAGTCTCCTGAGTGCTGGGATTGAAGGTATCCACCACCACAACCAACAATTTTCATTATTTATTTATTTATTTATTTATTTATTTATTTATTTTTGTCCATTAGTTGTGTCCAAGAAAGAGCAGGAATACGCGTGTGCAGGTCGGGGAACAACTTGTAGGAATTGGCTCTCTTCTCCCCTCATGTGGGTTTCTGGGGGTTGAATTCATGTCATCAGACTTGGTGGTGGCCCAAACCCTGACCCACTGAGTCATTTCACACACACACACACACACACACACACATACACACACACACAGTTTTGGTTTTGAGATAGGGTCTAGCTTAGGCTGGCCTCCAACTCACTCAGTAGCCTCAATGCTCATCCACTTCACAAGAGCTAGATGGCAGGTAGACACCACCGTATTCAACTTTCCTCTTTCTCTTCAGGATTTTGTCAGAGGGGTAAAAGAAGATGCCTGCGATACCCCGTGATTCCAGCAACAGAGTATCATTACAGAGCGGTCCGGGCACAGGGATGCCATTCTACTGGGGACCCCTGCAATCATGATTCTCCCCAAGGATATGTATAAAGCCAGCGGCGAACATCCGTGTCACACTGCCCCACGCTGACAGAGCATGTCCGGCATTGACGCAGCGTACCCCACGCTGACGCAGCATGCCCGGCACATGCCCTGGCTGCGACCATCAAATGCTGACTTCACACTCAGCAGCGACTCCGGTGTCTCCCTGCTGGCTGCTTGCCCCACTCCTTGCCCTGCTTGGCAGCCCAGCCTCAGAGCCTACTGGCAGGCCAGGGCTCCGACTCTTTTGATTGGATTGGAGGATGCGATTTGGACCCTCTGGGCTCATCCCCATTCTCTCGGACCTGGTTCTGATACCCGGAACTCACAGACCTAAACCCTTGGCTTCCCTCTGGCAAGCCTGCCCTGCCCTCCCCGAGGAGGAAGCCCCAGCGGCACCAGCCTGCTGGACCAATTAATTTCCCAGGAAAACTACACAATGTGCTTTTGTATGGTTTGAGTCTTTCCTTTTTTTTTTCTCTGTTCTCCCCCCCCCCCCCGCCTCACCCCCAATGCTGAGAATTAAACTTAGGGCTTCACATACAAGGCAAGCTCTCTAACACTGACCTATAGTTCCAGCCCGTTTTCTCTCTTTAAATGTGTTTGTTTGTTTGTTTGTTTGTTTGTTTTGAGATCGGGTGTCACTGTGAATCTCTGGCTGGCCTGAGGCTCAAAATGTAGAGCAGGTTGCCCTTGAACTCACAGATCCTTTGCCTTCTATTTGTTGTAAATAAAAGCGTGAGCTACTGTATACATATACAAATTATTTGTATATATAATTATATATACATTTGTATATTATATATTTATATATAATATATATAGTGTATATTTGCATACTTATATATATTTGTATATATAATTATTTGGTGTATTCTTTTTTTTTTTTTTTTTTTTTGGTTTTTCGAGACAGGATTTCTCTGTGTAGCCCTGGCTATCCTGGAGCTCACTCTGTAGACCAGGCTGGCCTTGAACTCAGAAATCCGCCTGCCTCTGCCTCCCAAGTGCTGGGATTAAAGGCGTGCACCACCACTGCCCGGCTATTTGGTGTATTTTTTTTGGCCATTTTTCTTTTTTGAGACAGGCTTTCATGTAGTTCAGATTGACTTGAATGTCTAAAAGCCTTCAGTTCCCCAAGTGCTGGGATCATGGTCCTGAGCCAACACACCTGGCAAAAGAATAAAATGCATTGAAGCTATTAAAAACAACAACAACAACAACATTTGGGGACTGAAGTCATGACTCAGTTAAGAGTGCTCACAGCTGCCAGGGCCCTGTGGTGCCCATCTTTAACCATTGCACTTGGATATCTCAGTTTGTGGCCAGCCTGGTCTACATAGTGATTTCCAGGCCAGTTATGGCTACATAGTGAGACCACGGTCTCCTCTCTCCCACACAGGAAAGTGCTTGCTTACTTGCGCTCTCAGAGGACCAGAGTTCCAGCACATTCATCAGGCATCTTACAATCCTCTGTGAGCCCATCACCAAGGGATCCCAAGCCCCGTTGTGTCCTCCACGGATACCGGAACGCAAATAAAGTAAATCTTGAACGAAAGAAAGATAGGGCCACTGGTAGAAATGCTCAGCTGGTTAAAGCACCTGCTGCCAAGCATGGTGATCTGAAGTTCATCCCAGGATCCCAGAACCTAAGAGTTGGTCTTCTAAACACACACACACACACACTAATACATTTATAAAAAGAGGACCTCTGTCCTCAAAGAATCTTGTTGCACACTGGCAGAGTCCAAGCGCCCTCCTCTGCGCTCTCTCTTTCTCTCTCTCTCTTTCTCTCTCTCTCTCTCTCTCTCTCTCTCTCTCTCTCTCTCTCTCTCT
>NW_021604628.1:565504-574605 GCF_004785775.1 Grammomys surdaster | reverse complement strand
CTCTCTCTCTCTCTCTCTCTCTCTCTCTCTCTCTCTCTCTCTCTCTCGTAGGCATTTGTCTGTGTATGTGTGTGCTGTTCCTTGGGAGCCATCCACACATTGATTTAGTCTAGATTAGACCAGATGGGCTGGCCAGAGAGTTCCAGGAGTCTACTGGTCTCTGCCTTCCCAGGCCTGTTGCAAGTGTGCCTTCACACCCAGCTTTTCACACGGCTTCTATGGTCAAACTCAGGTAACTATGGTCTTTGCACTTGCACAGGAAGTCCTTTGCCTACGAGCCCTCTCCGCAGCCCCATCCTTTAAAACCTAGTTTTAAAAATCAACACGTTTACTTATTTTGAGACAGTGTCTCACTGCATGAATCCCTGGCTGGACTGGAATTTGCCACATAGATCAGGCTAGCCTCCAGCTCAGAGAGATTCACCCGCCTCTGCCTCCTGAATGCTGAGGTTAGAGGCCTGAATCACTTTGCTTAGCCTCCTGTTTCTTGAGTCCCGGCTTGCTTGTGTCCTGGGAGGACAGAAATGACCCTGAAACTATGTTGTAGAAAATATTTCATCTCAATTGGGGGTTTCTACCCCACCTTTGACCATTCAGTTCCCAGATAAAAGACATACAACCTTTATATTGATAATAAGCCTTAAAAGCACTCGAACTGGGCAGGTACCAACCCTCTAAGCTATGAGTTAGTGTCTACTTCCCTAGCAATAACCCCAAGTTATAACTTACCCTGTTCCATCTGGGCAGCTCTAACTCTTTTTTTTTTTTAAATTATTTTATTACACGAGTACATTGTAGCTGTTTTCAGACACACCAGAAGAGGGCATCAGATCCCATTACAGATGGTTGTGAGCCACCATGTGGGTGCTGGGAATTGAACTCAGGACCTCTGGAAGAGCAGTCAGTGCTCTTAACCACTGAGCCATCTCTCCAGCCCCCAGCTCTAACTCTTAATTTGGCCATGTTTCCATGGTCACCTACCCCATGACATCTTCTCCTCTCTCCATCTCCCACAGTCTCCTGCCTCAGACCTCCAAGCCTGGGAACCAAAGCTCCACCTACCTCTCATCTGCCCACCTATATAGGCTGTTGACATCTTTTTTTTAATACCTATCTATCTAGATATTTATTAATTTATTAATTAATTAATTTATTATGTATACAGCCTTCTGTCTGCAGGTACGCTTTCAGGCCAGAAGAGGACACCATACCATCATTACAGATGGTTGTGAGCCACCATGTGGTTGCTGGGAATTGAACTCAGGACCTCTGCAAGAGCAGCCAGAGCTCTTAACCTCAGAGCCATCTCTCCAGCCCCTGGCTGTTGGCATCTTTATGCAACCAATAGTTTTAAATTAAGGGTCACAGTCACAGAGCAACCCTTTGTGTGCACGGGGATTCTCTGGCCCAGTATTTAGCATATTATAGTCCATAGCATCAGATCAAACCTCAGCCCATCTCAATCCTCCCACTGGGGACCAAAGCCAAGATCCCTACTTACTTTGAGGCCAGGCTCCTCTGGTCTGGGGCTGCTACACAGAGGGCACAGGTGCAGAGCACAGCAGGAGGAGCTCCTTGCCTTTGTCGTCATGGAAAAGCAAGCATCTTGTGAGGAAAGTGTCAGAGGAACACAAATGGGAATGGGGGTGGGGCAAGGAGAAAGGCAAAAACAGAGACTGGCTGTGGTACCTAGTTGGCCACCCAGCACATGGGAGGTGGAGGTGGGAGGGTCAGGAGTTCAAGGCCATCCTTGATTACAGCCTGGGTTGTACCAGACCCTTGCCCCAAAGCATCAGGAAGAAAAATGTCTGGTGACCTAGCTCAGTTGGAAGCTGTACCTGCCTACCCTGTGGGAGCTACTGTCCCCAGCACTGCATGGACTGACTGTGATGTCACATGCTTATAACCCCAGCCCTTTAGAGGCTGAGGCAGAAGAATCAGAAGTTCTAGGTCATCCTCTGCTACACAAAAGCTCCAGGCCAGCTGGGGCTGCTGGAGATGGCTTGGCAGTCAAGAGCGCTTGCTGCTTTACCAGAGGTCTTGAGTTTAGTTCCTAGCACTCACACGGGGAGCTCACATCCCTCTGGAACAGTGCCAGAGGCTCTGAGACCCTTTTCTGGCCTCCTCGGGAGCTTAGGGCAAAGCACATGTACACACACACACACACACACACACACACACACACACACACACCTCTAAAACTTAAAATCTTTTTTTTTGTTTTGTTTTTTGTTTTTCAAGACAGGGTTTCTCTGTGTAGCCCTGGCTGTCCTGGAACTCACTCTGTAGACCAGGCTGGCCTCGAACTCAGAAATCCACCTGCCTCTGCCTCCCAAGTGCTGGGATTAAAGGTGAGCGCCACTATTGCCCAGCTCTAAAACTAAAATCTTAAAAACAACAATATACAAAACTACAATAATAATCACAAAACACAGAGAGACTCAGAGATGGAACAGCTCCAGCAGACCCCACTCAGCTCTTGGCCGGGTTGTGACAACCGACGTGGGGTGACTGGCAGAGGCCAGGGTCGGGTCAGGAACAGAGGCGGTGTGTGTCCTCGTCCCACCTTGGCCTTCAACCTTCAAGAGTTTTGCCAGCTGCCAAGGCCCGAAGCCAGCTGGCAGCCAGCCAGGGACACAAGGAGAACAGGAGAGCAATAGAGGCCCTGGGGAAGGTGTCTTGGCCACCCAAGGGGTTAGTGGTGTCCAGGTATGCTCAGGTCATGGCCCAGGACT
The DNA here is from genome assembly GCF_004785775.1 of Grammomys surdaster. NCBI lineage: Eukaryota > Metazoa > Chordata > Mammalia > Rodentia > Muridae > Grammomys > Grammomys surdaster. Next base: position 571,870 of record NW_021604628.1, on the reverse strand, counting down.
TCCTGGGTCTCCAGAGAGAGCCTTCTCCCTCCTCATCCTGTCCTGCGCCTGGTGTGTGACGATGACAGTTTGACATCGGTTCTTTGATGGGGGGTTGGGGAGGGGGACAGCGGGACTGATTTGCCAACATTTGTGTTTGCTAAATTCCCATGGTGTAACTACACCCACGGGGGCCAGTGTCAAAAGCTGCCCCAGGGGAGGGCCAAGCATGTGAGAAGTGAGGGCAAACGGGCAGAGTGGAGAGCAGTTAGGGGGCTTTGTTCTCCATCGTCCAGTCTGTGACCTCAAACACATGACCTCTAGTCACCCCAACAGAACACAGAGGACACCTGTCACAAGGTGGGCCAGAAGACCCAGCAGGAGCCCAGCACATGCAGGGATATCTGTGTTCTTTCTCCTTCCTCCCTCCCCCTTCTTTCCTCTTTTTCTTTCTTTCTTCTTCCCTTCTTTTCTTTTCCTCCCTTCTTATGTTCATGTATATATAAACACACACACACACACAATCATATACATATATACATATATATTGGTTTTTCGAGACAGGTTTTCTCTGTGTAGCCCTGGCTGTCCTAGAACTCACTCTGTAGACCAGGCTGGCCTCGAACTCAGAAATCTGCCTGCCTCTGCCTTCCAAGTGCTGGGATTAAAGGCGTTCACCACCACTGCCGGGCTTTTAAAGATATTTTTAGCTACTTTTATTTACATGTATTTGCGTGAGCCTGGGTGGATGTACCTCACATATATGCGCTGGAGATCAGAAGAGGGATCCAGGTCCCTTGTTAATGAGTTACCCATATGCATGCTGGGAACTGAACCCGGTCCTCTGAAAGGGCTGTAAGTGCTTTATAATACTGAGCCATCTCCCCAGACACCCCCTTACTGTTTAGAGTTAGAGTCTCATAGAGTCCAGTTGGCTCCAAACTAGCTATATGGGCCAGGTTAACTCCTGGTGTCCTTGCCTTTACCTCTGTAGTGCTGGGATTAAAGGCATGTGCCAACTTGGGAGGCAGAGGCAGGCGGATTTCTGAGTTCGAGGCCAGCCTGATCTACAGAGTGAGTTCCAGGACAGCCAGGACTACACAGAGAAACCCTGTCTCGAAAACCAAAATAAATAAATAAATAAAATAAAATAAAATAAAATAAAATAAAATAAATAAATAAATAAAATAAAAATAAAATAAAATAAAATAAAGGCATGAGCCACCATGCCTGGCTTAAGACATGCTGGGGGTCTAACTCAAGGCTCCATGCAGGATGGGCTAACTCTGTCACCTGCATCCCGCCTCAGCCCCTACACTATTTCCAAGCCTTTGCTAGTTGTAAACCTCTGGGAACCAGTGCTGAATTAAAGAGTGGGTGCTGGGAGAGCCAAGGAACATGGAAACCCTGTGACGCCATTATGACAGTGACCCTGAGGCCACTGTCGTCATCATGCCGCACAAATCACTTTGCCATCTTTAGTGCCTGCTACCAAGGAGTCAAGGACTCTGCTCTGTAGAAACCCGAACTTAATATTTTTAGAGACAAACGCCAGTCAGACAAACAGAAAACAGACTAAAGAATACTAACGTCAGGGTGACGGTTACAGAGTTATGGAAGCAAAGTCAAAAGACAACATGGGAAAGGGGGACTAGGAAACTGGTCAGGGGGCCTCCGTGAGGGAGGCCATTGAGGCAGAGGCCCGAGTCAACCAGGGGATGTGCCACAGAGTCTCCGCGGAAGGAGACGCAGGTGCAAAGTCCCTGGGGTGCATCTGGGAGCCTTGGTTGTATAAAAGGTTATCTTTTGAGAGGTGACCCAGGCGCTGGTGACTCACAACGAGGAGTCCATCAGACAGACTTCTAACCTGATGCCACTACAGATGAGAACCACCCCCTGACACATGTGTCTTGGTCGCTTTTCTATTGCTGTGATAAAATATTATGATCAAAGAAAGGATTTTTCTGGGTTTACCATTCCAGAGAGGCCGGGCAGTGGTGGCCCATGCCTTTAATCCCAGCACTTGGGAGGCAGAGGCAGGCAGATTTTGAGTTCGAGGCCAGCCTGGTCTACAGAGTGAGTTCCAGGACAGCCAGGGCTACACAGAGGAACCCTGTCTCAAAAACAAAACCAAAAACATTCCAGAGAGAAAGAATCTATCCCCATTATAGCCAGGAATTGTAGCAGCAGCAGCAGCAGCAGCAGAGAGAGAAAGAGAGAGAGAGAGAGAGAGAGAGAGAGAGAGAGAGAGAGAGAGAGAGAGAGAAATAGGCATATCAAGGGGTTTTGAGACCTCAAAGCCCATCTCCAGTGACATACTTCCTCCAGCAAAGTCACACCTAAACCTCGATGGTCAGGCTCACTAACTGGGGACCAATGGGGGCCTGGCCTATGGGAGACATCTCATTTAAACCACTACAGTTTCAGAATTAGAAGGATTTGTGTGATCAGGTGTGATATCAGCCCCGATACTCAGGATACAGAGCCTGGTGGATCTCTGAGTTCAAAGCCAGCCTGATCCACACAGGGAGTTTCCAAGCTATATGGTGTGTCCCTGTCTGGAAAGAGATTAAAAAAGGATTTTTGTAAAGAATGAGTATCAAGGGGTAGGAGGGAACCAGGAAAGGTTAAGCCAGCGTGTCAAGGCTTAGAGCAGGGACCAGCATGGCGGAATGTGGAAGACGATGAGCAAGAGTCCCCTTTGAAATCCGCGCTGACAGGGAAGCATTGGGCTTAGGGCTAGAAGGAATTGTTCTGAGAAGGGGGTGATTTGGTTCAATCGGTAGAGCATTGTCTGACATACAGGATCTCCGGGATCCGACAACACTACATAAATGGAACAGGGAGAGACAAGGGGATCAGAACTTTAATGTCATTGATTTCAACAACAGCCTGGGCACATGAGACCTGGAATCCCAGGGGACCCAAGGCCTCTTCTGGTCTCTTCCACACACACATGCACATGGTACACACACACACATACACATACACACACACATGCACACACACACACACACACACACACACACACGTAAAAATAAATAAAACCTTAGTTTAAAAAATTAACGTAAAAGGCAAATTCACATGCCTGCCTGCCCTCAGATTCAGGCTATACAGATTCATTCAGCAGACACCCTCCTCTCCAGCCTCAGGGATATAGGACCAGTCTGAGACAACCCAATTCAGAGTAGAGATGTCCTGCCCTCGTGGACACAAACTGCAGGGGGGTTGGGGGAAGGGTGGCTCTATGGTGGGCTGGACACTAACTGCTGGGAGATGCTGCCCCCTAGTGTTGGCCGGGAGTGAGTCGGAAACTGTCAGTCATTGAGTGTCCTGAGACAAGTCACCTTTCTTGGCCTCTCCCACTTCATCTGTACCTGTGCCTCAGACTGGGGTCAACAGGCTGATTTGGAGCTGCAACTGTGACTCCGGAGGGAAAGATGCTGTGTTGGCAAGAAGAAAAGAGAGAATAGAGCCAGAAGGTCCTCAGAGCTCTGAGTGCCGGTGGCAGGCTCAGATCCTTGGGCAGAAATGTCTCAGAGGGGAAGTCAGGAAAGGCAAACTTTGTCCAGGATCTGTCATATGGCCATGATCTCTTGCATTAAGGTCCCTCCCTAGCTGGGAACTGAACCCAGGTCCCCTGCAAAAGCCATCTCTTCAATGCAGAGACCGTATGCATGTGTGCGTGTGTGCACATGCCCTTGGAGGCCAGGATAGTGAGCTGGATCTCCTGAAGCTGTAGTAACAGGCAGCTTGCAGTTGGGAGCTGCCTACCTTGGGCACTAGGATCTGAACCTGGGTCCTCTGCGGAAGCAAATGCCCTTCATTCCTGAGCCATCTCTCCAGCCCCTAAATTAGTTTTTCAAAATTAGCATAAAGAATGGATTCCCCTGTAGGATTCCTGTAGGTATTATTTTTTCCTTTCTCTGCTCCCTTCCTGTGTCCCCATTTCCCGGTGCCGGTCCCCTCCTACGCACTTCTGTTTTCATATGTCCTGTGCTCACTATTCACCCTTCCCCCTAGGATCTCTTCTTCCCGTCTCATGGTTCCCTTTCTTGTTTTATGACCTATGTTACCCTACATATAGACATAGTTGTACATTTTTTAAATCCAGGTCCCATAAATGGGAGGAAACACGCTATGTCTAGTGTCTGTCTTTCCGAGTCTGTCTTATTTTGCCTAAATGCAATAAGTTCCATCCATCTCATGCAAATGTCGTGACTGCGTTCCTCTTCACGGCTGCATACAATTCCACTATGCACACGTAACACAGTTTTTTCATCATTCATCTGCTGCTGGACACATGAGCTGGTCTAGTTCTCTAATTAACATAGGCAGTACAACACGAAACACAGATGTGCAAGTATCCCTGTGCAGTGCTGACTTAGGGTCCTAGTGTACAACCAGGGGGTGGCACAGCCGGGCCAGACGGTAGTTCTATTTTCAATGTTTGAGGAACTTCTATCCTGACCTGCTGAGCCATCTTGCTGGCTCCAAGCATCCCCAAGGGGGGAAGGGGGCAGATGGAGGTGTCCATCTCATCCCCATGCCTCTCCAACTCTCCTTCGCCCTCTTTTCTCTTCCCCATGTCACTGGCTCTCCTATGCAACAGCTGTGTGACCCAGAGACAATCAGTTAACCTCTCTGAGTAGATGTCCTCATCTGGAAAACAGTGATCTTAGCTCGCAGTGATTGATAAAACACCCAGAGCATCCTGGTGTGGACTCATGTGCCTTTAATCCCAGCACTCAGGAGACACAGGCAGGGGCTTCTCTGTAAGAGCAGTCTGAGGTATGTAGCCAGTTTCAGGCCAGCCAGGGCTACAAGGCTATATACTAATATCCTGACTCAAAACATACATGTACACACACACATGCACACAACACACACAAGCATACACACACACCACATACACACACCACACACACACATACACACACACACAACATACACATATACAACACACACACAACATACACATATACAACACACACACAGAAGCACACACACTACATATATACCACACACACACACATATCACACACACATCAGAACACATGCACATATCACACACATACACAAGCACACAAACACACACACACACAACACACACATACACATCACCACAAGCGCGTGCATACACACACACACACATACACACACACAGGCACACACACACTGTGGCCTCATGGGATCTTGCTGCTGTTACCAGTGTTCCACCGGCTTTGGCAGATGTCCTGAGTGGCTCTCAGTTTCCTCCCCAGCCATGTAGCCCAGGGCTTAGGGCCCTCCCATGAAGGGCCCCAAGTTCTCTGGCCTCCCCTTCTTGGACCAAGCAAATAAAAAGCCTTGCTAATAGTCATGGACAGTGTTTAATTTCAAAGTTAGTTGGTGTCTATTTTTCCCCTCAACCCTCCCAAAGCTTCCTAGGTGACTTACTCATACCCAGGCTCAGACCCTCACTAGGATGCCAATGGTCGCGGTTACTGGCACTTCTCATATTTTATTTTGATTTTTGTGTGTGGGTGCGCTCAGGTCCTCTTGTAGCCCGGGCTGGACTGTAACTCACTATGTAGCCAAGGGTGACCTTGGCCTTTTGGTCCTCCTTCTTCTACCTACCCAACTGCTGGCATGTATTTCCATGCCCAGTTTATGTTTTTGCTGAGGACTAAACCCAGGGCTTCATCCACGCTTGACAGGCATGCTACCCATTATACTACAACATTGGACAACTTCCCTGTTTTAGCAATGAAGATCTCATGGTCTGGGGACACCCCCCCCATCCCCAGCCACCAGCCAGCTTGGTTGTGTCTTCCTGAAGAAAAGGGCTTGTGTCTGCTAGATGCAGAGTCAAGACAAGTCATCTCGGTATAGACAACAGATGGCTTGGGGGTAGCCCAGCTTGGGGTGAAGTGACAGAGGCATGGGGTTGGCTGGGAAGGTTGTCATATGCAAGGTTCTTGATGAGAAACCAGCTGTGGTTCAGTCAGTCAGACACATCTTCTTCGTCAAGTTCCTCAGGGGTCCAGCCACTGGCTGAGCGTTTGATAGCTCTCACCCAGCGGCCCTGCAGCTCCACGGATTCAGCCTTGAAGGTGTACTGCTGGCCTGACTGTTGCAGCTGGAAAACCCGAGGGTCCCCCTGGGGCCCTGAAACCACCTGATAGCCCAGCAGGGGGATGGAGGTGTGAGCCTTCGTGTCCTGGAGGAGAAGAGAGCTGTGGGCTACCGTCCTCCAATTCTGCCCCGCTGCTCCTGACAGACACATATGTCTGCTTGTACCAGAAGCCCCCTGATGGAGGGGGCCTGTTGGAAGATAGAGAAAAAGGAAGAGGAAAGGGAGGAAGAAGAGAGGAAGAGGAGGAAGAGAGAAGGAGAGGGAGGGAG
>NW_021604628.1:559427-565494 GCF_004785775.1 Grammomys surdaster | reverse complement strand
AGAGGAGGAAGAGAGAAGGAGAGGGAGGGAGAGGAGGAAGAAGAGAGAAGGAGGAGGAAGAAGAGGAAGAAGAAGAAAGAAGGAGGAGGAAGAAGAAAGGAGGAAGAGGAGAAGGAAGAGGAGGAGGAAGAGGAGGAGGAAGAGAGGAGGAGGAAGAGAGGAGGAGGAAGAGAGGAGGAGGAAGAAGAGAGGAGGAAAGGGAAAAGAGGAGGAAGAAGAGAGGAGGAGGAAGAGAAGGAAGGGGAAGAGAGGAGGAAGAGGAGGAAGAGAGGAGGAGGAAGAGGAGAAGAAGAAGGAGCGAAGAATGAGTCTTCCTGCAGTCTGAGCCCAGTTCTGAAGCTCAGTAACCTATATCTTGAGAAAACCATGTCCTCAGAGAGCCTTAGTTTCCCCGTCTTCCCTGCAGGGCAAATAATCCCCCAAGCCCACTTTCTCCTCCCCTGTGAGAATGGGGAGGCCTCGCTGGAACAGACATACCTGGGGGGCTGCATAGACGTACAGCACAAGGGGGTCATCCCGGGGGATCACACACCAGCTCCGGGGAATACTCCTGCCGCACTTGTCCCCCACGAGCTGCAGGAAGCTGCACATTAGGCTCTGGTCGGGCCCTGCCGAGGCCTCTTTCTGAAAGTAAAAAGGTGACAGAGTGCCCACAAGGCATCACGGGTGGAAACACCGGCCATGGAACGTCACAATCACTATTATTTTTGTTGTTACTGTTGTTGATAGAGGCTCATGTAGCCCAGGCTAACCTAAAATTTGGTATGTGGCAGGAGATGGCCTGGAACTCCTAATCATCTTCCCCCCACTCCAGGATTCTGGGATTCTGGGCATATGTCATCACTCCTGACACAATCACTATCCTTAATTGCTACATAATACTACAAGGTCATTTGTCTCCGAGGCTCGGAGACACTCCGCCATGCGGTCCTGGCTCATGCTGGCCAACAGTAGGCAGAACCATAGGAGTGACGAGGTGTGTGTGTGCTCTCATCAGCAGATGCCAGAGCCAGGGCTGTCCTCCTGAGCTAGTCAAGGGACAGCATTGGGGCCTGGCAGACCTGAGACTCCAGAAGCAGGCCTTTTGCCTAGTTGCGGGACTGGTCAGAAGGGAAACATGAAAGAGAGCCAAAGTCTGTGAGGAGAAGCCAACTTGCTCATGGGAGTGAGTCTCCGTTGAAATAGCCCAGCTTCCCTCTTTTTTCCAAGAGACTGTGGGATGACACGTTAGCCTTCATGGAGGAGACAGTGTAGCTCAAAGACGACCACGGCTGGTAGCCATAGGTTGGGCTCGTGGGATGGGGAGAGGTTCTGGGAGGGCTTGAAGCTGGGACACTGATCACAGAGGAGACCAGGGAGAGCTGTATGACGTTAAGAAGGTCACCTCTCTGGACTGGTTTTCCCGAGGCCCCTTCCCACTAGAACGGTGCCTACGGTCTTTCTGACTGGAGCCCAGGTTTCCTCGTCTATCACACGAGATCAGTGGACACATTTCCATCTTTGCCTTGCAGAACTGTGGGGTGGGCCCTAGGAGCGTGAACTGGAACAGGCGGGCCATGCTGTTATTGGACGGGGACACAGAGGAGTGGGGGAGATGGGGTGATAGCCTGCAGTCTATAGCTCCTGGCTACTGTCAGGTCTGGTGTGTTTGGACGGGAGGAGAGGGGCTGTCTGTGGGCAGGAAGATGAGGGGAGGGGAGTCGTGGGTGTGGCTTGTTTCTCAGAATCCAGGACAGAAGCTTCTGCAAAGGGAATTGTGGGACGGATGCTTCCAGCCCTCACCTCTAAGATGCCTCGTTTCTTGTCCTCCTTGCTGTCGGGGAGCACGTTTCCGGTGAGAAACGTGTAGCAGGTCAGGCAGACTCGGTTCGGCCGGTTGCTGTCGTATTTCAGCTCCGCACGGTAGTCAGAACACCTGGCGCACACTACCTGAAGATGGGGGCAGCGGGGTAAGGAAGGTTGGTTGGCTGCAGGAGTCCAAGCAGAAGACTGGGGTTCAAGACCCAGACCCACTACATGAGCCTACCTACCCACTTTCCCTCCATGAGCCTCTTACACGGGGCTGGGTCCTGGCGGGCTAGGCAGAACAAGCTGTAGCTACCAGAACCGCATTGGCCCCAGCAAGGGCAGAACTGTGTTCCCCACCCCACCCCTGATGCAACATCAAGGGCAGGGTGACTCAGAGGAGAAAGTGGCCAGTCAGGCCGCACAGCTAACTGGCAGCCCCCGTACTCCCAAACAGCGCAGCCTTTAAGGTCCCAGGGTTTACAGTTGGGGACAGAGCTCTGTTGGTAGACGGTTTACCTACTACCCACAAAGTAGGGAAAGTAGGGGTATGTGTGAGAGGGTGGAGAGCAGTAGGGGGGTATTGTGGGGAGCAGTAGGGGGTATTCAAGGCCAGCCTGGACTACACTATGTGAGGCTCTGTCTCAAAAAACCAAAACAGTAGCTTGTCACCTGCTGTAGAAGGGAGAGGAAGGAAGACCCGTCAGAGGTATCCTGGGGAGTCCAACCACCCGGCTACCAGCTAAAGGTGTGTAAGGATATTCAGTGACACTGGTAAGGGTGGGTAGAGAGGTGTGGAGAGAAACTCTGGGTACCAGGAGTGTGCCTCTGAGGAAGACCAGGGTGCCCCGGGCATGCCGGGTGTGGCCACTCTCGGGGAGTCACCGTGAACCCCACCTTCACAGGATGCCTGAGGCAGAAGGGAAGACAGAAACTGGCAGCTGAGCACGAAACGAAAGGGTGACTCACTGGCTCCCCAAGGAGGACATGCATGGGCCTGAGAGACCCAGGAGTCAGGATGAGGACACCCAGGCCCGCGTGTGTGCGTGCCTTGGGAGTATACTATGCTTTTATTGAGAAATTCAAACACTCCTTATTTCCTATTTATGTCTTCCGTGTGAGTGTACACAACACAAGTGTGGGTGACTGTGGAGACCAGAAGGAGGTGTCACTGGAGCTGGAGTCTTCTGCTCCTAAGGATCGAGCCACTGCTCCTCTGTCTTTATTGAGAAATTTGTTTCGGATAATTACTAAATACTTATTTTTCTCTTCATCAACCTTGTTTTTCTGAGGCAGGGTCTCATGTAGCCATATTCCAGGCTGATCCTATGAACTCACTATGTAGCCCAGGCTGACCCAGAACTCACTATGTAGCCCAGGCTGACCCAGAATTCACTATGTAGCCCAGGCTGACCCAGAACTCACTATGTAGCCCAGGCTGAACTTCTAATCCTACTTCCTACTTCCTCCTTCCTACTTCCTTCCATGTGCTGAGATTACATGGATGCACCAGTACATTTGGTTTTGAGCTGTTGTTGGGTTTTTTTTTTAACATTTAGTGTTTGAGAGCATGTACAAGAATGTACGTACATACACACACATGCACACACACACACTCATCATGGCATAGATGTGGAAGTTGGGATAACCTTAGAGGAATCAGGGCTTTTCTTTCCACTCTGTGAGTTCCAGGGATTGAATCACTGTCACCATCTAGATGGCTTATTATCGTACTTAAGTGACTTTGAACACTAGGACCTCGCTATGTAGCTCAAGCTGGCGACGGACTCGTGGCCCTCTTGCTCTTGTCTCACAAAATTTTACTTTAAGATTCAGGAGGGAAACTGAGGCCTGCCCAAGAATCTGGAGTTTGCAACACATAAAAGGAGAAGAGAGACAGGATTAGCCAGGTGCATACCAGGTAGTGGGACTAGCGAATTGTAGGTGGTGGGTGGGTGCCTGGCAGGGGATAGAGACCCTCTCAGCTTTGGGCAGGTGACCGGGAAGGTCACTTAAGGAGGCTTCAGCAGGCTCCTTCACTCCCTGAACCCACCTCCCATCCCTGGAACAGGAAGCTTTCCGCTGCCTCACAGGTAGGAAATGCGAGGGTGTGGGATACACCCAGGCCAGGGAGTCAGCCAGGACTGGGATCTGGCTTGAGCCTGATATTGGAGGCAGGAATGTCATGAGCAAAGGGCCTGGGTCCACAGTCTCTGCACACACGTGTACTCACATAGCCGCAAGCCCGGCAGTGGTGGCGCCGTCGAGTCAGGGCATTGAAGGGCTCCTGGCAGCGCATACACATGGTCACCATCTTGTCTCGGACCCACTGAGGTGCTCGGAGACCCAGCTCCTCTACCTGTGGCTGAGGGAGGGGAGCAGCTGACTGGGTAGGCACTTCAAGGCTTCTTACAACCCTTGGAGGCCCTCCAGCCTGCTTGAGGTAGCTTACTGGCTAATATTCTTACTGTAGAGGTGAGGAAACAGTCCAGGAGGGGTCACACAACTCGGGAGCATTACCTAGAAAGTCTAATTCAGAGCTAAGATCCGAAAGCCCACCTTCAACTCTCCCTGCCTCTCTGATCCGTTCAGATCCACTGGTCTAGCCTGGGCTACTTAGGGGTCCTCCCTGGTCTTCACTCAGCTCCCCTCAAGGCTCCAATAGCAGAAATTTTTGCTTTGTTTGTTTTGAAACAGAGTCTCGCTACATAGCTAAGGCTGGCCTGGAACTCACTATGTAGACCAGGCTGGCCTCGAACTCAGAGAGCTGGGATTAAAGGCCTGATGTCATGCCTAGCTAAAAGCAAACCTTTTTATTTCTATTTTTGGAGGTTGTTTTTGAGCTAGGGTCTCATGAGACCCCAGCTTGTCTTGAACTCACTAAATATCAGAGGATGACCTTGAACTTCTGATCCTCCTGCCTCCGCCCCTGTGTGCTGGACCACAACACAAGACAGATACCGTTAACTAGGAAACTCTGGCCCTGGGTGACCCAAGGGTAATGTTGGGTGGAAGGGCTTTCTTGGGTCCTTCATGTAATGTCAGTCCTGGGTAGGGGACACTCTTTGTTCCTGAATCAGCCTTGAGGTACAGAAAGTCCTCTTACCTTGGGCTCCTGAGTGTCCCCCTGAGGTCCCTGGACAGCAGCCTTGAAGGTTTCACTCCGCTTCTCGACCTGGTCAATCGCTGCCTGGCAGGCCTGAGTGGAGGGGGAGGTGAGGGGGGTACCCAAGGCATCTTGCCCACATCCAATACATCTGGCTAAGCGTGGCCTGGAGCAGGCCCCAAACTCTACATGAAGGAGAAGCTGTCAGCACCATGCCAAATCCGAGTCTTAAGGAAGTTACAAGAGTTGCTCCAGACCACCCCACAAGGCAGTGGGGCATAGCAGGATTTGAAGTCAGGGCTGGCTTCAAACTCTACAGAAAGATGAGGCAACCAGGCACACTCTGGTATTGGATCACGTGCGCGTGCACACACGCGCGCGCGCACACACACACACACACACACACACACACCCTCTCCTTCCTTTCAAGTAGGCTAGGCTCAGATTCCCCTGGAGTGTCCATACCTGCAGCCAGGAAACCATTTCCTCTCTGGACCTGCTCGGAAGGAAAGAGAACCGGATGCTGAGGACAGTACCAGCTGGTTGGCTCATCTGCCGGTGTCCCGAAGCAGCCCGCTCATCAGCACCTACCGAGCCTGTAGCTCTAGCGTGCGCTGCTTTCCAGACACCAGGAAGGAGTGGGGGAACTCAGCGTCAGTCAGCTCCCGCACCTGCCGTGGAGGAAGGAGCCATTAGACTCACCCCAGCACCGAGGGCAAGGGCAGTCCTTCCCCCGCCAGTCAGGTACCCACGCATGGGGCTCTGCACAAACCGGACTGAAGGCATTGGAACTATGTCAGGAGCTCGACTCTGACCTGGTGTGAAGCGGAAGGACAGCTATGAAGAGTCACCAGAAATAGAAGCCGGACCTCAAAATAACTTGAGTCTATGAAAACTTTTGAGGTTATTTTCCTCGCTTAAGTGTTTCCACAGTGAAAAGCACGGTCACTCTCACGGGATTCCTGGGAAGTGGGTCTCATCCCTGGATCAACTCAGAACAGGCTTGAGACCTGCCTGAGGTCACACAGCTTTTTGTTTGTTTGTTTGTTTGTTTGTTTTTGTTTGTTTTTCGAGACAGGTTTCTCTGTGTAGCTCTGGCTGTCCTGGAACTCACTCTGTAAACCAGGCTGGCCTTGAACTCAGAGATCTGCCTGCCTCTGTCTCCCAAGTAAAGGC
>NW_021604628.1:537810-559327 GCF_004785775.1 Grammomys surdaster | reverse complement strand
GGGGGGGGGGTGGTTTCGAGACAGGGTTTCTCTGTATAGCCCTGGCTGTCCTGGAACTCACTCTGTAGACCAGCCTGGCCTCGAACTCAGAAATCCACCTGCCTCTGCCTCCTCCCAAGTGGTGGGATGAAAGGCGTGCGCCACCACTGCCCGGCTGGTCACACAGCTTTTAAGGGGCAAAATGAGGCCCCTTGCATTGGGTTTCTGCCATTAAGAATGAGGTTGCGGTGGGGTGGGAATGGGGTAAGGGGATAACATATGAAATGTAAATAAAACATCCAATAAAAAAAAAAAAGAATGAGGTTGTGTGGGAGAGGCTGGAGAGATGGGTCAGTGGTTAAGGACCATCTGCTCTTCCAGAGGTCCTGAGTTCAATTCCCAGCAACCACAAGGTGGCTCATAACCATCTGTAATGAGATCCGATGACCTCTTCTGGCCTGCAGACATACATGCAGGCAGACTGCTGTATAAATAAATAAGAAATAAGTGAATCAAAAAAAAAAAAAAAGACTGAGGTTGGAGACTGTGCCGTGTGTACAGAGACTGGCCCAAGGAACCCGAGACACACCTTAAGTCCTAGACCCTTCCCCCTGAGGACTTTGCTTCTACAGCCCTCAGTGGCCCCGCTTCTCCACACAGACTCCACACAGGGTCAGGAAGGGCTGGGTGTGGTCTGGACCCTGTATCCTGCCGGGGGAGGGGTAGGCCTGTGAATGGTGAACGATGCGTGCAGCCACAGTGCACATAGAATGACAGGCAGAGCCTAGGGTGACATGGAGAGGAACCACCGCTTTGCAGCCCAGGCCTGTGGGGCCTGCTGCAAAGGAAAGACGCCCTGGGAAGAGAGGGGAGGGCACTGAGGGCTCAGTGTGGGGGACCTGGATGAGCTGTTACCACCCCTGTCAGAGGAGGGATCAGGAAAAGCAGGAGGAGGCCTAAATCTTGCAGGAATGCAGGCAGGAAGGTCAAGAGAGCTTTGAGAGGAATAGGGAACCCCAGGGAGTTCCTGGCCTGAGTCAGGATGCCCTGGTATCCTCATTAGAGCCTCCAGGTTTTGGATCCCCGCTGGGCCGTCTCAACCACACCCCTTGGCCTGGCTCAGTTCAGGGTCTTTCTATCCCACACAGTTCTTTGTGCTCATCACTGAAGGGTCCTCTGCTATAGAAGGCTCTCCTGACATCTGTGGCCAACTGGCACATCTCCAGATCTTGTCAGAACGAGATATTCGACTGCCACCTGCTGGCCAGCTCTCTCTGTAAATCCGCAATCTGTGATATATCCCAGTTGGCTACTGATGGCACACCTCTGCCATGAGGTACCCTCGTGCAGGGTGCAACCCGTTGGGTTATATGTGAGGTTCTTGGGAGACACGCCTCTGTAACCTCTCCTTTTTATAGGCTGGGAAACACAAGGACCAGCTCAGACCACAGACACAATCGCTTCGTGCGGATGATGTGCTCCCAGCACCAGGTCATAGGTCATAGGCCAGTAGAACAACCAAGGTGGTTCAAGCCCCATTGTCCCTCAAACGTGACTCAAACAATGGTTTCCATTTGTTGTAGACAGCTCTTCACCCGCCATGCCCAGCAACGTCCAGCAGAGGGTGCTATGGGGCCGCTAGCAAGTGAGACAGGCTTGCCAAATGGTGGCAGCCAAGAGCAGGCACAGAAAGACATTAGTGTTCTCGCCTGGTTTCAGCTGGCATTAACCTCAGTATATAGCCAAAGATGGCCTGGAACTCCTGCCACTTGCCAAGTGCTGAGATTATAGGTGTGTGCCACCACCTATTGGGTACTGGGAGTCTAATCCAGGCTCAGTGAATTTAACGTTAACCAAACCCTTTGCCAAAGGAGCTACATTACAAACCCTGGTTTGATGTGTGTGTGTGTGTGTGTGTGTGTGTGTGTGTGTGTGTGTGTTTGAGATGGTCTCTCTGTATATTCCAGGCTGGCTCAGAATTCACTACAATCCAGACTGTTCTGAATTTGCAGCAATCTTCCTGTCTCAGCCTCCAGGGTATGATTCTCCTTTGGTTTAGGTATCTTTTGTCTCCTCCTATCCTTCCCCTACTTCAGAGACAGAGTTGCACTCCGTGGCCCTGGCTAGCCTGTAACTTGCTATATAGACCAGTCTAGATTCAGGCTCACAGAGGTCCGCCTGCCTCTGCCTCCCAAGTACTGAGATCAAACTCATGCACCGTGATATCCAGCCTTGGTTGGCTGATCTCTGCTATGGGCTGAGTCTGTTCTTCGAATATCTTCTTCTCACCCATGGGTTAGGTCTACCTCCTCCCTCAGTCTTGCTCACTAAGGGTCCTTCTCTACCTCCTCCCTCAGTCTTGCTCACTAAGGGCTCTTCTCTACCTCCTCCCTCAGTCTTGCTCACTAAGGGCTCTTCTCTACCTCCTCCCTCAGTCTTGCTCACTGAGGGCTCTTCTCTACCTCCTCCATCAGTCTTGCTCATTAAAGGCCCCTCTCTACCTCTTCCCTCAGTCTTGCTCACTTGGCCCCTCTCAGACACACCTGCTTACTCTCCAGCCTCTGGGACTCTCAGGCCATCTCAGGATGGAGGCTAGAAGCCTCAGGTAGGGGCTGCACATGTGAAATACTCCAGCTAACTGGAACGAGACACTACGAACTCAACTCAGGTGATGGTCACGCTCTGGAGACCTTCTTGGGGTGCGGATGGGGGCTCGATCCTGGGCTTCAGCTGTAGTAGCCCCGAGCTTTTGCCTCTGGCTTGGGTACTCTTGCCAGGGTCTGCCACCTGACTTCCAGGGTTCTCAGGGCTGGGATTGATTACAGGTGTGGCCCGCCCCACCCGGTTTGGGCAGCGTGAAGAGATGAAACCCAGGGCTTCATGCTAGGCAAGCACACTACTCACTGAGATATATTCACAGCCCTACAGCTGTCCTTGGAAAACAAAAACGACTAATCAGGGATGACTGACAATACCCTGCACAGAGGGATGCAGAGAGGTTCTGTTGGGAGACCGCAGGGCTGGTTCCACTCATTTGAGCCCCACTCTAAGTGAAGACACATCCAGGCAGGGCCTGGACTAGCCTTGTTCTCTGGTCCTGTTCACATATTAGCATGTGGGCAGGAGTATCAGGGTCCCTTGGGGTTGCCTAGAAATGCAGAACTCCAGGGACCGGTTAAGGCTCAACAGAGTGCTTGCCAACCATCTCAGGCAATGGGTCCATCCCCAGCAATATTGTAGAGGAAACCTTCATGGAAGAGCGGAAGAGCGAACTGGGGCTCCCCTCAACTCCACCCCAACAACCCCCTCCCGCTGGCTGCTAGGCCCATCTGGACCTGCTGGCTTAGAACACCGGCCACACATTACCATTTAAACCACAGTGGTGCAGACAGCGAAGAAAGCAGTGTGAGGTTGCCAGGGTCGTGAACTGCCCCTGAGGAAGCCATGCCACCCTTACAAGGACTTGCTCTGCTCCCTGCTGTCACCCACCCTAAGGCCTCTTTGGGGGATAGCTCACCTTCATCCCGGCCACATCGATGCGGGTCCGCACCTGGAACTGGGCACCCACTTGGAGGACACGGGGTACACAATACAGAAGCATGTTGTTGAACTGGGAGGACATGGGTGGTATGGGAAGCAGCTCAGGGTCCTTCCTGTGACCTGGCCGCCACCCCTCCCCTTCCCTTCTAAGCTGGCTCACAGGTGATCTGGGATGGAGTGAGGATGTGGCTGTCTAGCCCCCCACTTCAGTGACAGCACTGGGGGATCAAAGCAACCAGAAGAGCCTGCGGGATGACAGGAGGTATACACCTCGAGATAGCAACACTGCCTGATTTCAGAAGATTCCGGGGTTTCCTAGCATCAGCCCAGCAGATCTCCCCGGGCAGCTAAGTTAATTCCCTCCTGCTTGCTGTCTTTAGAGCACACAGAAGCAGCACATGCTTTAAAGCCAACCTGAGCTCAGACTCTGATTTCTGCTTTCCCGGGAGGGGCGCACCTGGCTACAAATCTGGCCCCTCAGCCACCAACTGCCCAGTCACCCAGCAGCCCCTACCAAAAACAGGTAGCGCTCCATTGGGTCGCTGCGGCGGAAAGAGATCTTGAGAACAGGGCCTTCCCGGAGCAGCGTGTTGGAGGGGTCCACAATATCATCCTCCAGGCCCAGGCGCTGATATACATCCCACAGGCCCTGCAGCCGCTCCTGGAGATGGGGCACACCTTCAGCCTAGCTGGGCAGGGTCCCAGCTTCTTGATAGTGTGCCTGAGGGGACGGGATGAAGGAGCCAAAGGCAAGGAGGTAGCATGGGTTGGGTACCCTGGGCAGGATCAGTGGATACAAGGACCAAGAGACAGGGCGTGTCCAGGGATGCTCTCACACTCGTTCCCGGGACAGGGTACTCACCATCTCGGCAATGGCTTCGTTGGAGTGCTTTGCGGCTGAGAAGATCATGTCCAGCGCTCCTAGCAAGGGAGCAGAGCCCCAGTCATTCCTAGAAACCTGCAGCCTGGGGCTCGGTCTCCACAATAGGACCTGGTGGGGGAGGGGGGACCCACCATAACTACCACTAGGCACAGCCCTGCCCATGCAGGCATAGTGAGTGTTTAGAAGGTAGAAGCCACCCAGGATGGGGGGGTCACTGAAGCCACTGGGAAGCTGTGTGATTAGGTTTATGATTTCGGTGATTTTCTCTACTCCCAGAGCAAAGCCAGATCTAGAATGTATGCCCTACAGGTGTAGGTTCAAATCCCAGCTCTGCTCTTTGGACTGTGTGACCATGGGTAAGTCACTTAACCTCTCTGGGCTTTACTCTTCTGTCTCATCTGTGGCTGTGATGTCGATATCATGGATCAAGGGCCAATGATCATCGTCAATCAATCAATCTTCAATCAGGTCATCAGAACCATTTTAGTAGGTCTGCAAGCCAGCCCCTTCCCTCCGGCTCCCTGGGCCCCAGGGTGTCCTCACTTTGGGCATCTTCGAGGTCTGGGGCCTGGTCTGGCAGCTTCTGCACATATTCCTTGAGCAGCAGTTCGTACCGCGGGATTCTTTGCACAGGCTCCAACATGTGGTGCTGCAGGGTCAGGCTGCCCGAGGCCTCGCTGCGCTTGGGGAGCAGGGAGCAGGGGCGGAAGCGTGAGAGCAGAGAAAATGGGGTGCCAGGCTTGAGGATGTCCAAACCGCTTGTGGGGCGGGGAATGAGGCAGGCTCACCAGGTGGCTGTGCAGGCTCCTCCCCTGTGCCCCTCACCTGGATGTGGGTGACCACCTCCTGGAAGGGCTGAGACTTGTCCATCCAGGTGGCCAGCAGATCTGCGGCCCGCTCGAAATTCTTCACGTACTCGCTGTACATTTTCAGAAAGGGAGCCAGCTTCTGGATCACATCCCCAATGCGGGGTGTGGCTGTCCTGAATTAGGAGGAGATGCTCTCAGTCTGGCCACCTCCTGTCTCAGCTCCTGAGCCAGACTCCCCATGCTCCCCCCAGCTCCCAACAGCCTTTCTAATATCCTTGGGGCAAATGTAGGAGAGAGGCACCCCAAGGGTCTACCTCCTCCTTAGACTCTGAGCCCCTGGTCCCTGGCTAACCTCCCTGTGAGGCCCGTTGAGGCCTGGCTGGTGAGACGGCAGAAGGCAATGTGTAGCTGACAGTACGGGTTTTATGAAAGTACTACTCATGATGGCTGCCTGTCTCCACACTCATTATTCTAGCTGTGTGTCCTTGTGGAAGCTTCTACGAGTCTTGGTTTTCTCTTCAGAAAAGGTTGGTGTGATGTTGGGTGATCTTACAGGCTGGTGCTCCCCCCCAGGCTTCCCCCCCCTTACTTCTTTTTGTTTGAGACAGGCCTGTTTAGCCCTGGCAGACAATTCCAGGTCCCTGCAGACCAGACTGGCCTCTACCCCACTCTGTCTCTTGTTTTTTTTTTTTTTTTTAATTTAGTTTATTTATTACCATTATGTGTGAGTGTGCATGTGTGTGTGTGCACATTCCTGTGTTTGTGTGTGTGGGGGGGATTCTTGTAACATAGCACACATGTAGAGGTCAGAGGACAGTTTGGGAAACTGGTTCTCCTCTGTCACTGTGAGTCCCAACAATTAAAGCCTGTTCAACAGGACTTTACTGATCAAGTCACCTCCCCAGCCCTCCATCCCGTCTCTCTTTAGATGTATTCATGTGTATCAATGTTTTGCCTGCACATACGTATGTATGTGCTCATGTCCATGCCTGGTGCCCACAGAGGCCACAAGAAGGCTACTGGACCCCTTCTAACTGGAGCTATACACAGTTGGGAGCCAACACGTGGGTGTTGGGATCAGGTCTTCTCATATAACAGTGGCGTGAACATCACAGCGCCGGCTAGGAAACCAGTCTGTTAACAGATGCCAAGATCAAGGCCAGGGACCCAGTCAGTACCATGACATCCCTGACCTCTTAAGTCACAGGGCCTAGGATATGCCCCGTCTTCCTCGGCTGTGCAAGAGGTAGAGGCCTGCAGAGACAGCCACACGGCCAGAATTAAACTCAAGCACTCGAGCCTCACAGGCCCCTCACCCTAGGTCCGTGACTATGACCTCACCAGTCATCCACGCGCCTCTGCAGCTCTGGAAGGAAGAACTGTGCGTGGAAACGATAGATGGAGGAGATGTTGGAGAAGATGAGCTTGACTACATCCTCAGGGAAGGCCTTGCTACGGCCTGCCTCCCTCAGCAGCTCCTGGAAGAACACCTGCACAGGAAACCAGCGCCTGCTCACACCCTACTCAAGAGGAAGCCACCGCCTGCCAACCCTGCAGCCCCAGGGGGACAGCACAACCCCAGCAGAGTCAGACCTGCAATCTTGTCACACCGCTGGGAGAGATGACCAGGAAAGACTAGATTCAGGCTACCTTACTGATGGACAGACAAGCCAGGAGTTTCTAGGGCTTGGCCAAGGGAAAAAGGGAACAGCCCCATCTGTGTCTTCCTAGGCCTTGGCTGAGGTAAAGGACATCTAGTCAGGGTAACCAGTGGGGAAGCCAAACAGGGCAGCCATATATGAGGCTGGCCAAGACCAAAGGCAATGCATGAGGGGCTAAGGGGCTCAGTTCTGATGCTGCCCCAAATGACCCAATGATGTCCTGGGCTGGTGTCGGCACTCCTGATATGGTGGGTGTTGAGGAGTCTCTACTGGCCTGGTCAAGCAGGTACAGGCGAGCCACGTAGGCCTGCTCCGTCTCCAGAAGCTCCAGCACGACCCTCTTCTCCTCAGGTTCCTGCAGGGGTTGAGGAGAAATGTGGAAAACTTGGCTTGCCACTCCTCGGAAGACAACGTTGCTCTGCCTGTCGAGCAGACTCTCTGGCATTCCCACCTTCCTGGTATACCAGGTCTGGCACTGGACCAGCTTTCATAGAATAGAGCCTTGAGAGGTGTCCTGCTCCAGGGCTGAGCCTTAAGGTTAAGAAGTCTCCACCTAGGCTTTCACGGGAACAGGGGACCAAGGAGCCGCTGTGGAAGAGACCTGGCTGCCTGACAGGGAGCTTCCCTAGGGGGCCACACACACAAAAGGGAAGACACATGGAGAAAAAAGGGTCTAGCATCCCAGTTGAGCCATCCTCCAGCCCCTCAGAGCTGGGGGAGAATCAAGGTTACATGGGATCATAAGGATGGGGCCACAAATCAATATTGTTGGTGACCATATATGGATAGTTAGAGTGACCCTGTGACCCCAGCACTGGGGATACAGAAGTAGGCAAGTTTAGTCTGGGCTACACTATAGAATCCTGTCTTGAATAGGAGGAAGAGGGAGAGGAGAGAGAAAGAGGAAGAAAGAGTGAAGGCCGAAGGCTCCTTCTACCCAATCCCCAGTCGGAGTCAGCAGTCCTGAGATCAAACCCTCACCTGAGTCTCTGGCCCTGGGCTTGCCCCAGGCTGGCAGGATTTCCTCCAAGCTCCACTTGATAGCTTATTCTTGAGGGAACTCAGATACATCCTGCTGACTGGCCGGAACTCAGACTTCGAGGCCTCCCCGACAGGAAGTGCCTCCCAAGGCTCTGGGGACGGGGACAGCTGGTGTTCGGGGCTATGGGGCTGGTCCTCAAGGCTATGGGGTCCAGGTGCTGCTCCCGGAGTCCTGCTGTGAACAGACCACACTTGAGGGTCCCCTCAGGGTAATCGGTGTGAGCCACTGGTGTTCATGGGCTCCCAAGTGCCTGGCACGGTGTAGGAACTTGTCAAAACTTCTGAATCTTCCTCAGACCTCCTCCTCTTCCCTCTTTTTGAGCCAGAGTCTGACGTACCACAGGCTAGCCTTGAGCCCCTTTATAGAGGAAGATGACCTTGGACTTCTGGTGCTAGGATTACGTACATGAACCACTATGTCTGGTTTACAAGATGTGTGTGTGTGGTGGGGGCAGGGTTTTGTGCAAGCCCTCTACCAACTGAAACATGTCCCTGGTACCACCGCCATCCTTCTGAGTCTCTTCTGGGAGGGAACTTCATCAGACCCTACAATCTCTAAATGAGTCATTTATGGTCTATTTTATTCTCTGGGGAACTGTACACTTCCCTGTTTCAAATGCAAACATATCTAGAGAGAACCCCTCCTTTGGCACACAGATTTTTCAGGGGCTCCTTCAGGATCACCCCCACTTTTGGTCTTCAACCAACCCTGCTTTCATGTCTGAGTCTCTCCCGATACGTCAAGGGAAGATGGGAGCCATAGAGTAATTCAGAACAAGGACACAGATGCTGAAACTGGGGCTTTTCAGGGACACCTATGTCCTTTACACCATTACGAGGGAGACAAAGTAAGCCTGGGGAGCAGGGCCCCTCATCCCCAGGTTCAGCCCTCACAGAACAGTTTTGCTGTGCTGCATTTACCAGTCCTGTAGACCAGAGAAACACACACTGGCAGAGCTATCCCTGACAGACACATGCAGGGAAATAGCCAGGGCGACAGTGCTGGGTAGGAATCCCCATGAGAAAGACAGACTGGCAAACAGAGGTCAGACAGGTACCAAGCCTCTAAACCTGAAGAGAAAGAATGTCCCTGCGTCCATGCTGCAGATGTGGAAACTGAGGCAGAAAGGATGGGAACCTGAAAGTGGGTCAGGTTGGGGGAGGCTGAGGTCCAAACCTCCATGCTAAGCTGTCTTTTCTCTTGATGTCAAGGACAGAAAGACCCAGAGAGCTGAGGCGACTGCTCTGGTCATGGGGCCTGGTGGGGGCAGAAGGAATATGGGAGACACAGGAAATGGAGTTCCTTGGCCTCGGGGCCTGCAGCCAGGAAGGTGGGGGTGGGGTGGGGGTGGGGCAACAGGGTGCTGAGTCTCAGGTTTTCTCCTGTACATTTGGTTTCAGCTTCTGCATTTCTAAGCACTCAGGCCTGTGCCTGTTTCCTCTCTAGCCCTCAGTTTCAGATCAGATAGGTGCCAAGGACCTATCTGAGAGAGAAGCCCGCATGGTACCATGCTTCTTGTGACCCTCTCCTCTGTACGGTTATTCTACCTGCAAGGCGCATCCGGACACAGCTCAGTACCCCA
Source organism: Grammomys surdaster (assembly GCF_004785775.1). Taxonomy (NCBI): domain Eukaryota; kingdom Metazoa; phylum Chordata; class Mammalia; order Rodentia; family Muridae; genus Grammomys; species Grammomys surdaster. The sequence goes on along the minus strand of NW_021604628.1, from coordinate 549,831 downwards.
AGGGCTGGCATCCATAAGAGCCTACCCACCCTCCAGCACTCTGGGTGTGGTGGTCCCCAGCATCTGGGGTGGTGGGTCAAGAAGGCGGTGTCAAAGAGCTGTCCCGGGTGCTGAATAGGATAACTCTCTAGCACAAACCACGCTCCTGGAGAGGCAGATCAAACTGCTCAGCTCAGGAAGTGAAACTTCTGCTGGGGTGAGTGTGGGGTGCCACGTGGAGGCCCCAGGCACTTCCCGTGAGTGGCCTGCACGTCCACAACACAGTGTGCAGGCAGTCCCAGGGCGTCTAAAGCCTTATGTCTCAGAAGGACGGAACTTTGTGTCATAAGTAGAAATCTACACACGACAACATCCAACCCCTGTGCATCCTCTGCAGGCCCCTAGACACTGCACTGTGTTCTTGTAGCTCCCTAGGGCTGGGGACACTGGTGGCCCAGGGTTCTTTATAGGCAGAGTCCCTTCTCTGGGAACTTCTCTTCAGGTAAGAGAGCTGCCAGAGCCAGCGTCTAGCAGCTGGAGGCATGAGTACTGAAGTAGAATCACTCTCGTGTATCCAGGTTCTGGAACTCTCTAGCACAAACCAGGACTCAGCCTCTCCCTCCACCTGCCCCTCCCCCCCAACTCCCAGGTCCTCACAGCTTCCCCCAAAGCCTCCTGAGGTCAACCTCTATCTGGCTCATGCTTCCAGAGGACAGTACTAAAGACATTCCCAAACCACAGGCCTGCAGAGTGGCTTCACGTCTCACACTGACGCCCCTCCAAGACTACCCAGGACCCCTCTCACCCTTGACTTTGTCTTTTCCCTTCAGACACAAACCTCAGCACAGCCCCAAAGCTCTGAAACTCCGAGGACCTAGTCCTTGTGTCCCCTCTTTCTTCCCTATGATGGGAATAGAACAAGACACACTCTAGGGCCATCAGGGTAAGACCCGAGGTAGAGGTACAGAAGGGAACGTAGAATGGCCTGGTGAGCATGGCCCTGCTTTGTCTGCGTCCTGCCCTCTTGTTCCCATTTATATCCTGGTCTGAGTGGGATGTCTGTGCATGTACTGGAGATCTTCCAATGCATGCTGCTTGCTCACCCTTGTCAAGCTTACTACCCCAAGAGCAGTAGTCGCCTGTACTGCCAGGCACTCATGATGGAGGGACCCGGTGGGGGCTGCCCAAAGTACCAGGCCAGATAGAAGGGTTCGACCCCTCCCCCACCATCTGTACCTGCTGTTCTCAAACACAGCCACCAGGTTGCACACTGAGTCCTGCTTCTCACAGGCTTGCTCCATCCTGCTAGCCTTCAAGGTGGTCCTCAGCTACCCCAGAAACAGGGAGGGAGGCGACCGGCCAGCGCCCTCAGCACTCCCTGACCTGTCGGGGAAGCAGGGCTACCACAGCCTGGAATCTGCCCATCTCTTCTGGTTGCCCTAGGGCAGTTCCTATCTTCAGAGTGAAAAAAGAGGAAGTGGTCCCAGTGGCTTGGAAGAGAGGCTAGCACTCCTTACTATGGGAGGAGCCTGTCATGCTCTCCCTCCCGTGGGAGGAGTCTGTGAAGTTCTGCCCCGCCCTCTTGGCATCTGACCTTTTCCTCCCGAAGACATCTACCCTGCCCTGTTAGAAAAGACACAAGGGCAACAAGGGTCACAGGACGTATCTGGAGTCGGAACCTGGTCTGAGGAGCTTCCCTGGACATCCAGTTCTCTGCACGGGAGCTCAGGGATGTTTTCCTTGGTACCATTTTAAGTGTCTTCCCTGCATCTGGCGCTGTGCACTGCTAAAGGAAACAGCTTCTAAGTTAAAAATGGACCACAGGGCTGAGGATGTAGCTCAGCTGGTAGAGAATGCTTGCCTGGGAAGCGGAAAGCCCAAGGTTTTATTCTCAGCATCGTAGACCTGGGTATGGTGGTGCAGGCCTGTGGCACCCACTTGAGAGGTGGAGGGAGAAGGAGCGGAGTCCAAGTTCTTCCTTGACGACGTAATGAGTGTAAGACCAGCCTGGGCTACATGAGACCCTGTCTCAAAAACGGGGTCGGATGTGGTGGGTTTTGAGAAGGCTCAGGGGTAAGAGTACTTGTATCCAAGACTGGCAGCTTGAGTCTAACCCTGGAGCCCCACATGGAGGAAGGAGAAAAAAATAGGCCTTTCTTTCTTTCTTTCTTTCTTTCTTTCTTTCTTTCTTTCTTTCTTTCTCTCTCTCTTTCTTTTCTTTTTTGTTTTTGTTTTTGTTTTTGTTTTTGTTTTTCAAGACAGGGTTTCTCTGTGTAGCCCTGGCTGTCCTGGAACTCACTCTGTAGACCAGGTTGACCTCGAACTCAGAAATCCACCTGCCTCTGCCTCCCAAGTGCTGGGAGTAAAGGCGTGCGCCACCACCGCCCGGCTTTTTCTTTCTTTTAATTAGCTTTTATTTTTATGTGTATGAGTGTTTGGCCTGTGTGACTCTATTATACCACATTGGTGCTTGGCCCACAGAGGTCAGAAGAGGGTATTGAGGGTAGGGAACCTAGGTTCTTTGTAAGTTCTAACCACTGAACCAACTCTCCAGCCAAGAGCAGACTCTTTCAGGCTGCCTCTGGGCTCCGACCCCCCCCCCCCCACACACACGTATCTTGTCTCTTGTACCCCTCCCCTAAAAAAAAAATGTTTAAAAAAAAAATCACAAGCTAGGCCGATGGTGGGGTACACCTTTAGTCCCAGCACTCCGGAGACAGAGGCAGGCAGATCTCTGAGTTAGAGGCCAGCCTGGTCTACAGAGCAACTGCCAAGACAGCCGGGGCTATACAAAGAAACCCTGTCTGGGAAAAAAAAAAAAACAAAAGCAAGCAAACAAACAAACAAAAAAACAAAAAAGACTGTGAGGATATGCGGGGACCGGTCCCCTGATCTCTTTGGATGCTTTTACCTTAATGATATTGATGTGTCTCTAGTGCCCCAGGTAGGAGCAGCTGAAGAGGAGGGACAGCAACAAGCTCCAGGGTTAGAGCTAACAAGTTTCTTCTCCCCCCTCCCCCAAAGCTGTGTTAAGCAGTGTGCTCCATTACCAGAAATGGAGAGAGGCTCCCGGAGGCCAAGACACCTGACTGAGGTCACCCAGGAAGAACAGGGAAAGAATTGCCATTTCTGAAGCCCAGGTATGACTCCGGCAAAGACCCAGGGAAGCTGGAGGATGACCTTCATGCGTTCCATCCTCAGGGACCCCTGATCACAGCACCCTAGAGAATCTGCCAGGTCCTGAGCCTCTTGGTTACTCAGTGTTCCTAGAACATGTGACCAGCGCCTCTGCTCTGCTCAGTCAAGCTGGAGGGCCATTCATCCATCATTTTCCCATGCATCCTGAGCCAGGACCCTCCACTGAAGCTAGTCTTTGTCCTAGGATCCAGTGTGAGCCATCCTGGAGCCCAGCGCCTGGCACGGTTTCCGCTGTGGCAGCTGTGAGCCTGGCACCTCCTGTCAAGCAACCCTACATCCCTGAACTTCCCTCAGCTGTGTTTTCCACCAGAGGCCAGCCCAGTCCTGAGGACTAAGTCTCACTAATCCCAAACGCAGGTCCTCTGCAAGTGCTCTTAACCACTGAACAATCTCTCCAGCCCTTACGCTGCCAGTTATATTTTAAGAGAATTATTTACTTATTTTATGTATGAGTACACTGTTGCTGTCTTCAGACACACCAGAAGAGGGCATTGGATCTCATTACAGATGGTTGTGAGCCGCCATGTGGTTGCTGGGAATCGAACTCATGACCTTTGGAAGAGCAGCCAGTGCTCTTAACCGCTCAGCCATCTCTCCAGCCCCACAATGCCAGTTTGATGTCATGCTGAGGATGCAAAGCTGGCCAAGCATCCTTAGACTTGCATTTTTGTCATAAAAAGCTTAGAACACACACAGAAGTAGACAGAATAGAATAATTCATCCCCATGAGCCCTCGAGCTCACACCAAAGTTCAGTCCCTAGCCAATCCCAGCCTGTGTGGGACTCCATTTCCTGTGTCCTGATGAAGCAAACCCAAAGGTCAGATGACATTATTTCTGTATGTATCTAAAAGCCGAGGGGACTCCTAAGTATCAACACACGCCCATGTAAATGGACACGTATCTACACAATTACTATAGTAATATTGTTTTATTGACATGGACGTTTATACAGGTGTGCATACCTATGAAACAATATTGCCACTATTGAATCTCAAGAGATGTTTGGCAACAATCTCTCTGTGTAACTGAGTATCCATTCAGTAAGCACAGGGCCAATAACCAGTAACAACAAGTGTATGTGGAGGAGGGGCCGGGGGAGGGATATTGAGGCCCAGCCTGACAGCCTGAGTTCCGTACCTAGAACCCACCCATGGTGGAAGGAGAGAATTGGTTCCTCAGTGTTGTCCTCTGACCTCCACCTGTATACCGTGGAATGTGTATATTTGCATACATGCATGCATATGTACACACAAGAGGGTTTTTTTAAAAAGCCCTCTTGCTGCTCCCCGAGGTGCTCCCTGCAACTGATAGTCACCAAGGGAGAGAGTGTCACTTTCTTTAACGATGTAGCCAGTGACAAGCTGTCCATTGTCCAGTGAGTTCTCACTTCTGCTCCCACAAGCTACCCTAATTAAACTCAGTGGGTCACATATATTCCTGTGATCCTAGTACTCAGGAGTTCAAGGTCATCCTTGGCTACATAGTTGAGGCCAGCCTGGGCTACATGAGACCCTATCTCCAAAAAACAATAACAGAACAGAAAACACCCAGATACAAGTCTGTTCCAAGGCCATGCCCTGCCTTGCTCTGGAGCTCACTATCTTGTTTTTGGGTGGTTGTCGAGGACACAGGCTGCTGTCTCACTGGGCCCCCTTCTCCACAGGCAATCCCCTGCTTTGGGATGTGACAGTATTTTTATCACAAATTGAAGAGTTCTGGGTCACTTTGATCCTTAAGGACACTTCCTCTGGGCACTCCTGGTTTTGGGGAGACCCCTCTTTGTTAGGTAGGGTTCATCCTCTGCCTCAGCAATATGTGACAAGACTTGGGCACTGATGTTCCCAGCCCTGTACCTCGTTGTTCCCCCGCCCCCCTCCACATCCCAGAAGCCTGTGGGATAGAATGGACTGACATCATTCCCTCAGTCCAGAAAGACTGCCTCGTTGCTCAGCCGTGAGGGCGGTGAGCTTCCAGAGAAGGCACCTGCCTGAACAGTTGACAGCCTAGGAGGGCTCAGGGTGTGTATTCTAGTCCCCTCTTCTGCCCTAACTCTGCGGACCACCTCAGCTAGGCACACAGCAACCTGCAAAATGACAGACGGACACCTACAGCCAGCTGTCTCTGGCTTCAGCTCCATTGTTACCCCCTAAGGCCTCACCTTCTGCTCTTTGGGAGGCCCAGGGGGCTGGGCGGGCCTGGTTGGTCACGTGCAGGCAGAGGACCACTTATGACCGTTGCTAGTGGGGAGGTGGGCGCCCAGGCGACCAGTCCCTGGCTGTACAGGGACCAAGAGGGGCGGGGAAAATACCAGCCTATCCAATAAGTTTGTCTGAAGCTCACCCTGCCCGCGCCCCTCCCCCAGACAGACATGCTACTTCTACTTGTTTCTTTTGCCAGAATCTCTTCCACCATTTGCTCAGGTTTTCCTGCGGAAGGGCTTGCAGCTGGGTGTCCCCCAAAAGGTCCTGATGGCTCCCGCCTTTCCTAGGAACTTGCCTATGTTCTGGCTGCCGAGAGACTCCAGTGTTCCTGTCTTTTACTGTTAATCTGAGCAATGGCATCATTGGTTAGCCAGCCGCATGAAGCCAAAGACGAGGAAAGCCCTTGAGCCAGGGCCGTGGCTTGGTGGAGGGCCCACTCTAGTTTCTGCAAGGACACAAAGCCAGAATGACCGCAGAGTACGTGGGCAGGCCTGACTTGACACCTGCAGCGCGCGCGTCAGTGGGCCACGTAAACAGCCTTTTAATCTTCCGAGTGCTAGCTATCCAGTTTCAAAGCTGAGAGTTGGCAGGGACCTGGCAAGGCTGTCGCCAGATCCTCAGGAAGGGCTCAAGGTCATAAGAGGTGGCGCCTGGGTTGGGTGGAGGCCAGGCCTGGGTCTAGGGAATCACGTAGTGGAGCCAGCCTGACAGAGACAATATGGAGCCTAGGAGAAGCGGGGGAAGTAGGGAGGATTGTTTTTCCACGGGAGGAACCAGCCTGGAGAAGGCAGATGGGATCCCAGGGGAGGGTCCGGGCAGTGCCTGAGACGGTCCCTGAGCCCCACACAGGACCAGCACTTGGGTCCTCCAGGCCTATCTTGGGTTTCTCTATATTTCAAGGCCCTGACTGCTTTAGCCCTTAACAGCTCAAGAAGAAATGGCTTGGAGAGGAGTGGCCAGGCTTCCAAGTGACAAAAGAACCTCTTGTTCCTGCTTGTCCGTCTACTCCGCCCACTGTTTCTCTCTCTCTCTCTCTCTCTCTCTCAGCTACCCGCCCCCTTTCCAGGCTGCACCCCTCCACGCTCCTGCGAGCGCAATGGTAAGCAGAGAGTCCTCCCACCGCCTGGCCCTGTTATCCTTCCCATCACATTACTAAGTGCCGGTGTGGGAGCCTTCAGGGAGAGAGCTGTTAGATACGCAAGCTCAGCCGGTTCTGGATTATAGCTCAGGGGTACGAGCTTGCCTACCTTGCAAGGGGCCCTGGGTTTTATCATCACCAGGAACTTTTCAGATTTACAAAAGGACACTCACCTGTGGATTTAGTCCTCATAAAATCCTGAGAGGGTGGACATAGCTCATTTCTCCCTGTCCCCGGAGGCTAGGACAGAGCCCGCAGCAAATGCACCACAGATCTCTCCCAGAAGGGGACAGAAAGGACCTCTTCCTACCAGGGTTTGCTTTTTTTTTTCCCCCCACTTCCTACCTCTAACCTAGGGTTGGGATGGGAAGTCACAGAAATGCACAGGTGACTTTTTAACCCAAAAAAAACAAGAACAGCATCCATCCCCAGACCCTCAGGTCAATCACCAGATGCAAGTATTTCACAATCCCCAGCCTGAGGTCAGGCTGAGTCCCACAGCAGAATCACAAAGGGCTCAGTCAACTCTCTGAATGGAAACCTGAGCTTAGCTATTTATCTTTGGTGATTTAGTCTATGAGACAGGGACTCTCCTAATCTTGGTCTCAGACTCACTAGGCACCTAAAGATGTTCTTGAACTTCTAAATATCCTGTCTCCTCCCAACAAGTGCTGGAATTGTAGGTGTGTATCAGCACACCTGGTTTCTGTGGTTCTGGGGGTTCTGGCTTTGCGTATGCTAGGCAAGCCCTCGATGGATGGTGCTACACCCCCAGTCTCCTTGTTTTTGAGACAGAGCCTCACTCTGTAGCTGAGATTGGCCTGCAATACAACCCAAATTGATCTAGAATTCACACGGATTTCCCTCCCCGGCCTCAGTCTCCTGAGAGCTACGGTTGCAGACAGGAGCCACCACACCACACCACACCAGCAAATAAAAAGTTGTTTTTAGACAGTCTCATTATGTCTCTCTGGCTGGCCAGACCATTCTATGTAGACCAGGTTGGCCTTGAACCCTGCTTCCCCTTCTCCTGACCAAAAGCTTCTTGTTGTTGTTTTTTTTTGTTGTTGTTTTTTGTTTTTTGTTTTGGTTTTTTTTTTTGAGACATGGTTCTCTGTGTACCCCTGGCTGTCCTGGAACTCGGTATGTATTCAGGTTGGTCTACCTGTTTTTGCCTCCCTAGTGCTGGAATTAAAGGAGTGCATCGTCACCACCACAGGTTTGAAAATGTGTAGCCCAGGCTGGTCCAAACTCATGATTCTCCTGCCTCTGCCTCTGTCAGCAAATCCTACCAATGTGTACCTCTACAGCTGGCCCGAAAATCCTTTTAAAAATGTTTATTGGCTTATATTTTTAATTTTTTTTTATTTTTAAAAATTTTATGTGTCTGAGTGTTTTGCCTTCATATTTGCCTGCACGCGTGTACCCAATGCCCTCAGGGTTTGGAAGAGGTCATCAGGCTCACTAGAATTGGAGTTCAGATGGATGTAAGCCACCATGAGGGTGCCGGGAACCGAACTTGGGTTCTCTATATGAGCAGCAAATGGAGTCATTTCTACAATCCCATCCCTTTTTCTTTTTTAAGAATCATTTATTTTATGTATGTGAGTACACTGTCACTGTCTTCAGACACACCAAAAGAAGGCATCAGATCCCATTACAGATGGTTGTGAGCCACCGTATGGTTGCTGAGAATTGAACTCAGAACTTCTGGAAGAGCAGTCAGTGCTCTTAACTGCTGAGCAGTCTCTCCAGCCCCCCATCCTTTTTAAAAAAGTACTCTGTATAACTTTGCCCAGCCTGGAATCTGCTATGCAACTGGGCTAATCTTGAATCCCTCATTCCCTTGCTTTCAACTCCCTAATGTTGGCTACCATCCATGCCTGGATGTTTGTTTGTTTGTTTGTCTGTTTTTGAGATGGTGTCTCAGGGTTCACTGCTGTGAAGACACCCCATGACCAAGGCAACTCTTATAAAAAAAAAGAAAGCATTTCACTGAGGCCTTGCTTACAGATTCAGAGTGTTAGTCCATTATCATCTTGCGGGGGAGTGTGGTGGCAGGCAGGGAGGCCTGCTGCTGGGGAAGTAGCTGAGAGCTTTACATTCTGATCCTCGGGCAGAGAGAGAGAGAGAGAGAGAGAGAGAGAGAGAGAGAGAGAGAGAGAGAGAGACTGGACTTGATCCTGAGTTTGGGAACCTTAAGCCTACTCCCACTGACACACTTCATCCAATACGGCCACGCCTACTCAACAAGGTCCTGCATCATAACAAACAGTCCACCAACTGGATTAAGCGCGTAAATATTTGAGCCTGTGGAAGCCAATCTCATTCAAACAACCACAGAGGGGGTTTTTAACTAAGTATCCAAAGCTGGTTTGATTTATTTATTCATATATTTATTATAAATAACATATCGTACATTAATATAAATATGATTTTATGTATAATATAAAATAAGAATATAAAGATAAAATAATATAAATTTAAAAAACGGGTCAATAAGTACCTATTTTTTTACTTTGTGTCCATGCGGGAGTGTGGCTGTGGGCGCGCTGCCTCTCCGCTTCCTGGACTGAACTTTTTACATTTTAATTTAGGAAGCTGGAGTGGCGACTCAGCTGTGGACGCCATGGGCTGCTCTTCTAAAGGTCGCCAGTTTGATTCCTGCCACCAGTGTCAGGCTAATCACAACTACCTGTAACCCCAGCTCCAGTACATCTGGTGAACTCTTCTGGTCTACACACACACACACACACACACACACACACAAATAAATCTTTAAAAAAAATTTGAAAAAGGGTTTTCCTTTTTTTAATTTAATTTTATTTTTTTTGGTCGCACTGAACCAAAGGTTTCAACCTGTTCTTCAAGTGTAGGTTATTTCCTTTCATCCTTTGTTGACCCTAAAAATTAAGATCAGGAATGGGGTTGTCTAGACAATGTCATGGCCAAGTAGTGACTGTTGGTGTCTTAAGTCCCATCGAGCACCCAGAGTGAGCACAGGTACCCCAGGATGGCTAGTTCCCACTGGGGAACTTGTAGGAGTGGGGTTCAGCTCACCCACATATATACGCACCCCAGCTTGGAATGTGTGGCTCAGTAGACTGAACGCTTAGGACGTGTGCAGCCCTGGAGTTTATTAGAAATGCTGCCTTTAATCCCATCAGAAGGCAGAGGCTGGTGGATCTCTGTGACTTTGAGGCCAGCCTGATCTACAGATGGAGTTCCAGGACAGCCAGGGTTCCGTCATCCTCAGTACAGCTAAAAACAAAACCAAAAAGAAAGAAAGGAAAAGGAAAATGGCCGGACAATGGTGGCGCACGCCTTTAATCCCAGCACTTGGGAGGCAGAGGCAGGCGGATTTCTGAGTTTGAGGCCAGCCTGGTCTACAGAATGAGTTCCAGGACAGCCAGGGCTACACAGAGAAACCCTGTCTCAAAAAAAACAAAAAAACAAAAAACAAAAAACAAAAAAAAGGAAAAGGAAAATGGATCAGACTTTGCCCTTTCTAGTTCTCAGAGGTAGGAAGTCTAAACAATGGCACTTGCTGATGCCAACTGAAACCGCACAGGTAGCAGTACCAGCCTCAGGAAGTCCAGGCTGTAAGCATGGACTTCTGGGGAGGTGGGGTGGAACCGGACAGGACAGGTTTTCTACTGCAATGATCCGTGGTTGTCAGGACCAGAGGCCACATTTCCTCCTGTTTCTCCCTAAAAGGTGCTCAAGACTCGGGGATGTTTGTTTGTTTGTTTGTTTGTTTGTTTTTCAAGACAGGATTTCTCTGTGTAGTCCTGGCTGTCCTGGAACTCACTCTGTAGACCAGGCTGGCCTCAAACTCACAGAGATCCTCCAGCCTCTGCCTCTCAATGGGATTAACAGCAGCATCCCTAATAAACTCCTTATCCCCCAGTAATCTTTCTCAGCAGCCCCTGAATGCCAGCTCTCTCTGAGACCTTCCAGCCACTACCCACATGCAAAGACGAATAGTTTATTCCTGAATGTAAAGACTCACCAACTGAAATGTATCAAAGCAGGATGGGAAAACTTACAGGCACATGGGTGCACTAAGAACACAGTAAGGGCTGAAGAGATGGCTCAGCCGTTAAGCACTCTGGTGGCTTACAGAGAAATTGAGTTCAGTTCTCAGTTCACAACCATTGGCCTCCTGGGGTACCAAGCACACACGGACTACATATAAATATAAATACAGACAAAACACTCATACTCACAAAACAAAACAAGCCAGGCCTCAGAATGTAGCACGCCAGACCAGGGGAGGAAGGGTACAAAACACCTGCACCTTGTAGAAAGGATTTTTTTTTAATTTAAAAAATTAAAAAAAATAATCTTTTTAAAAATAATTTTATTTATTTTATGTATATGATGAGCATACTGTAGCTGTTTTCAGACACACACACCAGAAGAGGGCATCAGATCCCATTACAGATGATTGTGAGCCACCATGTGGTTGCTGGGAATTGAACTCAGGACCTCTGGAAGAGAAATCAGTGCTCTTAACCACTGAGACATCTCTCCAGCCCCAGACCTATCTTTTGACCACTCGGTGTATATACATCAAGGGGCAGAGGAACAGAGAACTCCTGTCAGTCGCAGGGACTTCAGTTTTGCTGGGTTTCCGGTGTTTGATGAGGCCTGTCTGAATTACCATCCATCTGTCTGTCCATTTGCTCACCCGCCTGTACCCAATCCTTAGCAATGCCACTGGATTCTCTTGCTCTTCTAGTCCTGCAAGCTCTCAGCAGCCCTGCACTTTCTGAGCTGTTCTCCAGATGGGCTGGTTAATATCTAACCACAGAAGTGGCTTTCTCTGCCTCTGCCTCCAGTAAGAACTCTTTCAAATCTTTGAGATCTGTGGCCTTTGTAACCCTTTCAAGTCATTCTGCAACACACACACACACCACAATCACAGTATAATTTGTATCTTGAGTTAATAATATTAACTAAGATGTGAATGAAACAACTTGTGATTGCCAACAGCTAGCTATCAATTGCAGTCAAGAAAACTGATGTAACTTTAGTGCACAGTCCAGGCTGGCCTTGAACTCCTGATTCTGATGCCTCTGCCTCCTGAGTATTGGGCTTACTTTACAGGTGTGTGCCACCACACCAGATTGTTTGTATTTAAGTTTCTTTGGTTCCATTCACTTAGAAATGGTTTTCCTGGGCTAGAGAGATGGCTCAGTGGTTAAGAGCACTGACTGCTCTTCCAAAGGTCATGAGTTCAATTCCCAGCAACCACATGGTGGCTCACAACCATCTGTAATGGGATCTGATGCCCTCTTCTGTTATGTCTGAAGAAAGCTACAGTGTACTAGTCATATATAAGATAAATAAAAAATCTTTAAAAAAAAAAGAAAAAGAAATGGTTTTCCTGAGGATATACTTTATATTCATCCCTATATTTGCAGTGGTGGAAGATAAGATATTAAGCCATGCCATACCATACCATACCATACCATACCATACCATACCATACCATACC
>NW_021604628.1:533788-537800 GCF_004785775.1 Grammomys surdaster | reverse complement strand
CCATACCATACCATACCATACCATACCATACCATACCATACCATACCATACCATACCGGACAATATAGCACAGTACAAGGAGCCACATTCTGAAAGGGACAGGCAACAACAGAGTCCAATGGTGGACAAATACAGACAGGAAAAACAAGGCGTTGGGAAAAATATAGAGGAAAAGTCCACGGATGGAAAGGAAATATGTGGGGCAAGTGTTAGTAACACGAGGTAAATCCTACCCTTTCTGCAACCCAGGAAACTGGTACTTCTTTGGGATTATGGCGCTGTGCTATGAACTTGACATTAAGGTCTCCACGAACGCCACAAAGAAGCTAAATCACAATCCAGGCAAGAGGAAGTCATTTAAAGTCCTTCTGGAAGAGGGTAGGAGATTTGATGACCCAGGGAACTGAAACACACAGACGTGTACGTGTGTGTGCGTGTATGCACAACACGCGCTGGTTTAGGGAACCCACTATGAGAGGAAACTGTAAGGTTTTAAAGATGGCTATTTTTTTAATGGGCAATCAGGGACCGATGCAAATGTCTGACTATTCCAAAGACCTTCTTCACGAACTAGAAACAGGACAAGGTCAAGCAAAGGGTCCTTGCTGACTCTAAGGTCCATTACCAGAAAACTCTACTATTGGGCGGTTCAAGACCAGCAGAGAGCTGTTGTGCTTGCTGGGAGGTGGAAAAGGGTCACTGGCTGGAGTAAGCACCTTCCTGGAAGGTGGCCCTAAGAATTGCTCTCAAGGTGTGCTCCAGGCACTAGAGTAGAGCTACCCCAGGCCTAGTTATTTAGTAACTAAATGCATCCAGCACCAGGCCTGCATTAAGTCTACAGGCAAGGAATGCTCCCAACCCTCACCGACAGTGAATTACTCAAATATTGACGGGTTTCTACTCAGACCCGGGGAGCGCTGGAGGGCTGCAGAGGCAGTCCGCAGAGACTGGCCCGTAGGCACGACTGCGATGACTGGTCTGGTCCGCAGAGGGGCGGGCCCCGAGCTGCGGAGAACCGGCCCCGGGCCGGTGGAGGCCGGGCCGGGAGCAGCACCTGATCTCGCTCGCCCGCCAGCCACGCCCCCTCGCCCCGCGGCGTGAGTGGTGCTGCCCGGACCCGCCCCTTGACGTTCTGGGGGCGTGGCCATGACCACGTGACGGGGAGTGACCTCGACGCCTGGCACCATGGGGGCTTCGGACCCGGAAGTGGCGCCTTGGGCTCCCGGCGGCGCCGCGGGGATGGCGGGAGCCGGAGCTGGTGCAGGAGCTCGGGGCGGCGCGCCGGCGGGAGTCGAGGCCCGCGCTCGGGACCCGCCACCCGCGCATCGCGCGCACCCTCGCCATCCTCGGCCTGCGGCTCAGCCGTCGGCGCGCAGGATGGACGGTGGCGCGGGCGTCCCGGGCTCCGGGGACAACGCCCCGACCACCGAGGCGCTGTTTGTGGCTCTGGGCGCGGGCGTGACGGCTCTCAGCCACCCGCTGCTCTACGTGAAGCTGCTGATCCAGGTGGGGCGGGGGGCGCTGGGGGAGGATGTGGATAGGGGTGTGTGATGTGGGGGGGTGCAGGGAGGGGATTGAGGGACCTGAGTGATTGACGTGGGAAAGGAAGCGATTTGGAGGTGCTGGGAGGGGGCGAAGGGACGTGAGTGACAGACGTGGGGTAGGAAGGGATTTGGGGGTGCAGGGAAAGGCGATAAGATGCGGGAGATATATATAGTCGGAGGCAGTGGGCTTGAGATTTGGAAGGGTAATGGATTGGGGGTGCAGAAAGGAGCCACAGAATTGGGGGAGAGCCGAGAAGTTTTGGTGAATGGGTGGAGGAGGGCTGGCTGGGGCACGAAAGCGAGATGTTTAGAAGGTGAGTACATTTGGGGCAGAGGACAGCGGGGCTCTGCATTTATAGAGATGGATAAAAGCGCTTTGAGGGACAAAGGAGTGGGCACCAGGGCCAACAATTTCGGAGGGAAAGAATGCAGCCGGGAAGAGCTATCGGTTTACTTGAGAAAGGGCCTGTAGATTTGATGGCGACGACAGATTTGGTGGGAGGAGGAGCCTCTGCATCGATGCGGGGCGGGAGGGGTACGGGGGGGGGGAGTGGAGCGGTGGTAGCGATGTGTCTGGAAAGGGGAGCCAGGAGGCGGCTTTTAGGGGGAAGGGGGGAACGGGATGACGCATTTAGGGGAGGAAGGAAGGAACTGAGGTAATTGTGTCTGCGTGGGTTGGGAATGAGCAGAAAGTGGGGTTAGGCACACTAGGTAAGGGATGTCAAAAGCCGGAGCAAAGGTAGGGATGTCTGGATTCAAGGATGCTTGGGCACCTAAACGTTTTGTTTCTTGCTTGTTGCGAGCAATTCAGTCCAAGAGAGGATGAGAGAAGGGTAAAGGGGGAGGAGGGATCGGGTTGGAAGGAGGTGTTATGCGTTTGGCAGAATTAGGTGGGTGTGGGATGGAGGTGGGGAAGAGGTTTTGATTGGCGTGGCGGTTCAGGCTCAGACTGATAATCAAAGACGTAGCCTAGCATTTTCCAAAGGAGTGGAGGATGGGCGGTGAGAATCCAGAGATGGAGACGCAGCTAAGATTTGAGGTTTGATTTAAGGCAAGTGGGTGTGAGATTATTGATTGTACTGTCCTTGTCATAGAACGGAGGGAATTAGAAATACGTTTGGAATGAGAGGGCCTTGAGAATGGGAATCGCCGAAGCCCTGGGGTCTGAGGCATGGGGGATAGTAGAATGTGGAGTTTGACTAGAAATAAGAGAAGGAATGAGAAGATACCATCAGGGCCATTGGGTATCAAACTGTGCCTGAGATTTGGAGACAGCTGATGGGACAGTTGGAGGCCAGCACCGACCTGCTGTAATGTGTGTTTACAGCATAGAGTTACAGCTATAGCAAGCTTCAGCGTAGGAGAGACACTATCCTTTGGTGGTATCTAAGTTGAGCAGTGAGGGTGGGTGACAATTGAATGCTGGACCTTACCATGGCAGGCAGAGTGTCGGGGTGGCGGGCCCCTGGGCGTGGCATGGGAGGGCACAGAGAAGTGGCTTATCATTGGGAGCACGGTGGCATTAGTGTGGGGGTTTGAAAAGAATGATTTGAAAGGGCTTTGGAGAGGGACCTGGAGATCGAGGGGGAGCCCAAAGGGTGATGGGAACTAGATGGGGGGGGGCAGGGACGCAAACCTGAGAGCTCCATTGGGGGTGACAACTCAGGGAGAGCGCTTAATAGCTGTAGCTTGGTAATCAGTAACACTGAAAAATAAGTGACAATAAGGACAAATTGTCTTTCGCAGGGAGCAGGTGTGGAGCACTAGGTGTTGAGCCTCAGATCAAGACTCGTGGGCGGGAGGCAGGGTAGTATTGAAGGTAGCGAACTGGCTCTGCTGGTGTTAGGTATGGGGGTCACGGTGTTGACTGTGGTCGGGACAGTCAGAAACACATCTGTGTGAGCATGACGTGAGAATAAATCAAGTAGAACTCAGACAGTGGCTCACAGTGTGCTTTTGATAACCCAGAGAACGTAGGACGATAAAGTCGAGGTTTGGGAGCCGTGAGGAGGTGCGGTTGAGGGGTCAGGTTGGAGTTGTGCCGATAAGACTTGGGGGGGCACCATAATAGCGTAATACCTGGGACTTGAAGTTCCAAGCAGAAAGAAAAGACCACCCACTACTTAAAGAAGCAGAAGGCATCTTCTGACCTAGAAGAAGAACAATGGAAGGGACCGGGATGTTTGCCTCCACTTAACTCTTTTCTGGATAAGCCATTGTGAGCTGCATTTATTTATTTATTTATTTAAAAGACCTCACAATAAAGGGGTTTTAAGACTTACTTACAGTCAGGGCCTGTGAGATGGGCTAGCAGCAGGCCACTTGCTACTCCAGCCTGAGTATGTAAGGTCCCATCCCCGAAACTTACAGCAAAGGTGGCCAGAGGAAACCAGGCTCCAGAGTTGACCTCTGACCTCCCATCAGACACAATAATAATAAGAAGAATTAAGACATTTACAGTTGCAGGG
>NW_021604628.1:524814-533688 GCF_004785775.1 Grammomys surdaster | reverse complement strand
CAGACACAATAATAATAAGAAGAATTAAGACATTTACAGTTGCAGGGGAGTGGTGGCACAGGGCCTTTAATCCCAACACTTGGGAGGCAGAGGCGGGCAGATTTCTGAGTTTGAGGCCAGCCTGGTCTGCAGAGTGAGTTCCAGGACAGCCAGGGCTACACAGAGAAACCCTGTTTCAAAAAAAAAAAAAACCAAAAAACAAAACAAACAACACCCCCCCCCAAAAAAAAGACATTTACAGTCAGCCACCTTAAGTATGTCTCAGAGTCAGATCTGACGGAATAATGTGAACTTTGATGAAACACCTTCGTAAAGAAGGTCAAGAAAAAGCAATAGCCAGCAAAGGGCCCAGCGCAGCTGAAAAGGCCAGGTCCTAACCTGTGGGCCTTGTCCCCTGCTATATCTAGCAGGTGCTGCTCCAGTCTGTCCTGAGGGCTCAGGGGAGGTTGCTCTCACCCCACTTAGTTCTGGTTTGTACTCCCCCCTCCAGCTTCTCCACGGGGGTCACGTATGGCTATGGTGACTCAGCCCTCTAGCTGTCTGTGGAATTGACAGATACTCAGTTTTGTTTTGTTTTTTAAGATTTATTTATTTTATGAGTATACCATCGCTCTCTTCAGAGACACCAGAAGAGGGCATCAGATCCCATTACAGATGGTTGTGAGCCACCACGTGGTTGCTGGGAATTGAACTCAGGACCTTCTGGAAGAGCAGACTCCTTACCCGCTGAGCCATCCCTCCAGCCCCAGATCCTTGGTTCTAACACACTGCTTACAGCGAAGGCTGTTGTGGCTGTGTGGAAATGTGGGTCATCTTGCCCCAGAGAGGCAGAATGGTTGAGATTAGAGCCCAGCCATACAAGTGGTTTTAAGGCCACACTTGCTAAGCCTAGAACTGGCAGGGACAGGTCTGAGAGCTATTTACAGTAAGCTTAGAGGAATTTGAGAGTAGGTGGCAGTGCAGAGCTGTCTGAAGCCCGGGACTGAGACCCCGGGCCACTGTATGTTGGGACTTAGGATAGAATGAAGAAGTGAATTAGATCTATTCTCAGGAGAACAGAGAGTAAAACACTTAAAAATGGATGCTTTGGGCCAGCGAGTTGGCTCAGCAGGTGCCATCAGACGTGACAAATTTCCTGAGTTGAATCGCCAGAACCTACCGGACGGAATGAGAACCAGTTCCTGCAAATTCTCCTCTGACTTCCACATCTATGCCACGACACACACATGTACACAAAAAATAGTGTTAAAAAAATTAAATGTGTGTTTCTGGGCCAGTGAGATGACTCAGTAAAGACGCCTGTTGCCAAAGACACTTGAAGACCTGAAGTGACTCCAAAGGGCCTACATGGTGGGAGGAGAACACCAACTCGTGCGAGTTGTCCTCCGACCGTCGCATACACGTGTACAGACACACAGGGACGCAAAATGTATAAAGCGACTTGAGTTCTATCCCTGGGACCCACCGAAGGGTGGAAGGAGAGAATCAACTCCACAAAGGTGTCTTCTGACTACACGCGGACTGCACCGTGTTTTCCCGTCACGCACTGCGTCCAGTTCTCTTCCCATAATGCACTGTGCCTCATTCCCACCATGCACTGCGCTCTATTCACCCTCTTCCCGTCATGTTTACAATAATAATGGGCAAACATGTGAAATGTAGTAAAAGGCTCTTAAATAATAAAATAAAAACGAGAGTTTGTGTACTGATACTGTCTAGCATCGAGAGGATGGAGGGTCTGTGATTTAGATCGGGGCTAGGGTGGGACCAAGGGTTAGGCATTGATAAAGGGACGCCAGCTGATATTTCCGGGCGATGGGACCAGCCATGTAGGAGTTGGAGGCAGGAAGCTGTGCGCTTCCTTACAGTGACTCTTCCTTCTGTCTCTTGATTCTGAAGGTGGGTCATGAGCCGATGCCCCCCACCCTCGGGACCAATGTGCTGGGAAGGAAGGTCCTCTACCTGCCGAGTTTCTTCACCTATGGTGAGTGCCACAGGCCGGGTTGTACCTGGGAACCTGCTGTGCATTCTGGTACCAGGAGCCAGTGCCAGCTCTAAGGAGGGGACCTGAGAGTAGCCCAAGGCAGAAGAGGTCAGGTTAAGCCTGTGAGTGTTGCAGTCCAGGCTGCAGGGCACAGACTGGATCTAGATCCACACGAGGAGGCATAGATCCTGCCGGTGCACGAGTCTGTGCGGCAGCCTCTTGCCTGCCGCAGCCCCACTGTGCTGTGTGTAGAGGAAGGCACACTAACTGCACTCAGAGTCCTTATTGAATCCCCGTGGGGAGGTCTCTTGGAGCAGATGCCCACCTTTCTGTCTTGGCTGTGGTCCCCAGCCAAGGTCCCCTGTGGATGACAGCTAGCTAAGGCATGGAAGGGTCTCCTTTTTTTGGTTTTTCGAGACAGGGTTTTTCTGTGTAGTCCTGGCTGTCCTGGAACTCACTCCGTAGACCAGGCTAGCCTCGAACTCTCGAACTCAGAAATCCACCTGCCTCTGCCTCCCAAGTGCTGGGATTAAAGGTGTGCGCCACCACCGCCCAGCTAGGAAGGGTCTCTTTAGCTGTGACTCCTTGTCCCTCCTGTCGAATGTGCCTAAGGCACTTCCTAAAAGTGTCTTTCTGAGTTTGCTGCCCGAATCCCCTTTTTGGACAAGCTCTGCTGTTTCCCCACCTCTCTTACCCATTTGGCTAGTCTAGAATGTTCTCTGCAAGTCTCCTTGCTGCATAACCTGGTGCTTGCCCTCTGAGGCACCTTCTCTGCTCTACGCACTTACTGTTGGCAGAACCACAGGTCAGGTTCCTTTCCAATTTTGCCTTCAGTTCCAAGTATACTCTAGGGCCAGGCAGAATGGGCCATTCTGTGGGGAAATGTGTTTGTGTTTTATTTTGAGATTGTTGGTGTAGGTAAAGATGTAAGTAGACCATCCCCACCCGCCATTGTACACAAAGATAGTGAGCACAAACCTTGGCGACCCAGCTTTCTCAGTCTGCCTACAGTGGCGCCCATTAGGAAGGACTCATGTCTGAGGAGGTCATGCCTTTCCACATAGGACCATCCCAAGGCCTCTTGCAAGAGTGAGGCAGGTTCTGAGGTGCCCCCACCCAGGTCTTAAAAATGTTTCAGAGCAGATGTCAAGAGCAGCTGTCTGCCGGGGGCTTCTGGACACTGGCTGTTCCTCAGTCAGGAAGTGCCTGGCTGACCTGCTGTCTAGAACTGTCTGGCCAGTGTGTCCTCCTCCCCCGCACTGTGGTAGACAGCCTCACAGCTGTGGACATTCTGTGGTGGAAGGCTAGAATCCTTGGGGAGTGGGGAGGGAGTTGCAGGCTTTACAGATAGGCTCTGGGGTGGTGAGACGGGAGCAGCTCCTGAGAGGGCCTCTGAACAGTCCTGTCTCCTTTTACTTGACAGCTCATAGAAGTGGGGAAATCCTGGAGCTAGCTCTGTGGGAGCCACACAGAGTCTCTGTCTGAGCCCAGCCCTCAGGCCCCTCATGGCCTTCCCCAGTCCTTTCTTCCCTGCCCTCCCCATGCCCCTTCTCAGGAAGCTGTCTGTGGTCCAGGTAGCAGGTGCACCGCCCTGTCCCCGGAAGCCCTCTCTGAGTGTGACGTAGAGTCACGCCGGCAGATCTGCTGCAGAGGAGAAAAGGGCACACATGCTCGTCACTTCCTGTGTGCGGTGCTAGAGAGCTGACGTCACAGGTCTGGAAGCAGATCACATTGAGGGAGCGCCGTGCTGGCTTCCAGGGCTTAGAGAAACATCACCTTCTTGAACATGGGTCAAATGTAAAGCAGGGATGTGAGATACAGAGCAGAACAGCAGGTCCCCGTTGCCACCTGACCCTCCAAGTCCCCCCCCCCCTCCCCCCCGTGCCACTCTGTTTCTGTTTGTCCTTGTTTCTGCCTTGTCCCTTACTAACAGGAACCAGTGGCTGCCAGGGGCATCGTAGGTATAGCACAGCACAGTGACAGGGACTGGGGTGTCCCAGCTGCAGCGTGCCCTGTAGACCTTCTCAGGTCTGCCTTCCCATCCCTTTTCTTCCCCCCCCTCCCTAAGGTGGGGAAGGCCATCCCTGCCTGTGGGCGCCTCACCCCCACCCCAAGAAAAACACTTTATAAGCAGCTGAAATTGGTTTTGGATTACAGCATTCCAGCTGCTGAGTTGAGAAACGACAGTTGAGTTTGCCAAGTAGTTTTCAAAGCTAAGGAAAAGCAAGCAAGCAAGAAGCCCAGTGAGCTTATTTGTCAGAAGAACGTTGGAACATTTTACCAAAAGAGACAGGTCAGATGACACTTGGGATCGGAGTTGGCCTGTGTCGGGCCCTGGACACACACTCCCTCAGGCTACATCCAGCCGAGATGGGGAAACCACTGGTCTGGGTGTGTGGTCTGGCAGTGGGTGTCCTGGGCTGGGTGTGACGCCCCGCCCCCACTCTTTACCTCCCTACAGCAAAGTACATTGTGCAGGTGGATGGGAAGATAGGCCTGTTCCGGGGCCTGAGCCCCCGCCTGATGTCCAACGCCTTGTCCACTGTGACCCGAGGCAGCATGAAGAAGGTAAGCAGTCGTCCAGGGCTTCCCAGGGTCCAGTCAGTCGCTACCAGGTACAGCCTGCCGGCCCTGGTCCCACTTCCTGTGCAGACATGGCTCCCCCATGGCTCCTGGGTTTGTGCCTGGGAGGCCTCTCTCCTTCCTTCCCCTCCCTTCCTCCCTCCTTCCCTCTCTCCCTCCCTCCCTCCCTCCCTCACACAGCTATGGCAGCTGTGATTCTGGCTTTCCCACTCAGTGTCCCAAAGTCTGGTAGTTATGACAGCTCAGACAGTGGGAGCAGTACCCAACGTCCCTTAGGTGTGTGTCTGAGTCTCACGGGGTGTTTGTGGTCAGGTTTTCCCTCCAGATGAGATGGAGCAGGTTTCCAACAAGGATGACATGAAGACTTCACTGAAGAAAGTTGTGAAGGAGGTGGGTGTCCGAGGGCCAGAGAGGAGAGCTCTCATCCCCGGGTGGCTGGATCCTTACAGTCGCCTAAGGAGTCTGAGCCGGATACTGCAAGGGACTACCCTCCCTACAACATGCCTCTGGCCCATGAATGTAGCATACCTCAGGGAGGGATCAGGGTGGGCGTGGGCGGCATCCTTGACAGACTGAGACCCGAAGAGTGAATCTGGTTTTCCCTATATAGGCTTCTAGTTGCCCATGGATCCCAGGCCTGATGGCATCCCCACCCCCCTCTCTTGCAGACATCCTATGAAATGATGATGCAGTGCGTATCGCGCATGCTGGCTCATCCCTTACACGGTAAGGACCCACCCGGCAGCCGAGCCCACTGCGGTGCAGGTGGATGGGTATAGGCTGGTCCCACCAGAATCCATGGATTGTGACTGGGAAGAGGCAGGCGGTGACAGGAGACCAGCTCGTGCCCTTCCCAGTCAGAGACGATGCTATGGCTGTGGGATCCTTTCCTGTGTGGCACAGGGCCCACTCTGGCCCGGACACTACAGAGGTAGGGCGCTAAGCCATTGGCCCTCTAGGTCACCCAGAGCTTTCTCTCCCCTCAGTGATCTCGATGCGCTGCATGGTGCAGTTTGTGGGACGTGAGGCCAAATACAGGTAGGTGATGCCTGGGTGTCTCTGTCCTTCCTCTCACTAGGAATAGCACCATTGCTGCCTCGCACCTGCGGTTCCGTTTTGCCCCTCCCTCACTCGGTTCTCTAAAGGAGCCTTGAGTCAGTCCTCTCAGAGGCGGGTGCAGAACCTCCATGGCCCGTGCTGCTGGAGTCTGCCCGGGTCAGCTGCGAGCCAGGGGTGGGGGAGGGGTGAGGGGGACACGGCTCCCAGACAGCTAGCTCTTTCTCTGTCTTCCAAAACCTGGCCCTCCATTCCTCTCATCCTCTACCAAGGGGCTGCCTGCTCCTCACATGCCCAGAGCTCAGCTCATCCCAGAGGCCTTCGGCCCCAAGCCCACAACCTTTTCCTCTGCTATTTCCCGTCTTTGGTTGTTTTCTGCAGACTGAAATAGGAGGTTGGTAAATGACCGGCGGGGACATCTTGGCTGAAACCCCAGTGGGTCAGGCCGCTGTCATGAGAAGAACACAGGGCGTGGTGGGGTTGGAGCCCGGGACCAGCTCTAGCTGGCCAGGGTTATGTGCCTGGCGCTTCCACCTGGGTGGTGCAGCTCCTCTGTGGGCCAGCTGCTGTTTCCAGTCACAGGTCACAGAAGGGGGATGGGGCAGGAAGCCTCAACCTGCCCTCTTCATCTCCAGCAGGCTGCACCCCAGGGCTCCAGACCCCAGACGTGCTGGGTGGGAGGGCTGGAGGTTTTTTTTCCTGGGTTAATCCAAGGAATCCTCTGCTGCCCTGTGGAGGTGCTCCCTTCTGTCCTCCCCTTCGTGTTCTCACTGGTCTCAGGTCCTCTGCTTGGAGCTTGCTTGGCTCATGAGAGGTGTGCATGAGGTGCAGGCGTGGGGATCCGAGGTCCTAGGTCAGGTGTGAGTGGTGTGAATTTACCCCACCCCAAAAGCTCTTTTTTTTCTCCCCATGGGGTCTTCTTGGTAATAGACTTCCCATCCTGGTTAGCAGCGTCTGGTCTGAGTAAGGCTGCATGGTGGCCTTCTGCTGGGTGACCTTCTCCATCTTGCCCCCCTAGTGGTGTACTGAGCTCTATTGGGAAGATCTTCAAGGAGGAGGGGCTGCTGGGATTCTTCGTGTACGTGAGTTTATTCCCCGTAACAGCCATGGTTGGCTCCACTAACAGGTGTGTTCTCAGTCCCTTGGGTCACAGCTGCTACCCTCGACTAACCACACAGTCATGCCCCAGGGTGAGCAGTAGCAGCAGTGTTTTTGCAGTCTGTAGCATGTTGGGGGACCAGAACTACCCAGCCCTTTCAGATCCCAGCTTTAATGACAGTGGGCCTGGGAAAGGGCTGTAGCTGAGTGGTGGGGTGTGTGCTTGTCGTAACGAGGGCCTGGGCTTTGCACCCAGCACTAAACACACACACACACACACACACTCCCATGCTGAGGAGATGATGTAGCCAGAAGTGCCAGGCCCCATCTAGGCCCTGGGGTTGCCAGGGACACAGAGCCGGTCTTCAGAAGCTGGAGCACTTTGTAGTCCTTGGTGCTGTTGCCAAAGGCGACTGTCAAGCTGGGACTTGGACTAAGAATTGGATGCTGACAGTGC
This sequence comes from Grammomys surdaster, assembly GCF_004785775.1. Classification (NCBI taxonomy): domain Eukaryota; kingdom Metazoa; phylum Chordata; class Mammalia; order Rodentia; family Muridae; genus Grammomys; species Grammomys surdaster. The sequence goes on along the minus strand of NW_021604628.1, from coordinate 526,510 downwards.
ACCCGCTGCCTCCAGCCAGTGGGCTCTGCTCTAACAATTACTGGACATTGAATGCTGGAGATAATTTGCACAGAAATCCATGTTTCTGTCTTCTCTTGCCAAATCAGAAAATCAGACCCTGTTGGGTCTGTGTTTCCACAGGTCAGCCATTAGCAGGGGGCTCAGAGACCTGTGTCTCTGGGCACATGATCTCCTGAGGGTCACAGACCCCCACACTCTTGGCCTTGAGCCCAGCTTACCCACAAAGAAAGCTCAGATCGTAAAGACTACCAGAAGGAATGAGCTTCGGACGACCGAGAATCCAGGCTGACAAGTATGGTTTTGTTTCATCATTTGAAGGGCCAGGAAGTAGCCTCCAGTGGTCATGTGCACAGCTGCTGAGATGGGCTCCATGCTACTCTCTCAAGCTGTGATTTCCCTGGCTGGTCAGATAGCTTTACGATACGTATTTAGTCAGGAAATGACTCGGAATAGAGACAGTCTCAATAAAGGTGATTCTGCCCCTGGCGTCATTGGTGATGTCCAGAGGTGTCTTGTAGATTTCAGAGCTGGCACAGAGGACAGGTAGGTGTTGCTCAGCTCCAAACAGCCACAGAGCCAAGGTTGAGAAACCCATATCTGTACACATCCATGTGTGAGAACATGGGTTCAGGTGCCAGGTACATCAGACCTTGACACACTGCCCAGCACTGGGCAGCTGTGTGACGGGTCACACCCAGCGCACGCTTACTTTTGGAGTACGGATACATAGATTATAGGCTCAGAAAGTGCCCACTGGGGAAGGACAGGCATCCGCCAGAACGTTTGTTGACAGTCCTGTGAACACAGGTGTGTTGCTTAGTACTTTCTTGGACTTTGATTTATAAGTTTAAGAAAAAGAAGATTTACGTATTTGTTGCTTTTGTGTGGAGGCCAAAGGGAGCCTTAGATCTGTGGAACTCAGCCAACCCAGGTCCTTTGCAAAAGGGCCATCTCTCTGGCCACTGTCTCAGGGAACCTTCTGATCCTGAGCTGGAGAGTCGTTTGCCCTCAGGGCTGTCCCTGTGCAGGGCAGCAGTCCTTGCAAGCACTTGAGTGGTGCGTTGCAAACACTTGCATGGCACGTTGTTAGTGGATCATTCCAAGATGGAGAACAGAGACATTGAGCTGCTCACTGAAAACCGGTGTAGAGCAGCCACCAAGAGAAGCTGCGACAGGCACTCCTTCGTGATCTGTATTTGCCTGGTGTGGCTGCTTTCACATGGTGACACCCAGGCTTCTGCAGACTGAAAACAGCTTGTGACACCACTAACTAGTTTGTGACACCTAAGACCTCTGTGTGGAAGGAGGACAGGCGCCTGCCCAGGGTAGCTGTGATACTTCCTGCAGGCTCTGCCAAAAGGCTGAGCCTTGGGTGCTGCAGGTATAAGCTGGGTGTAGCAGGTATAAGCTGGGCACTGCAGGTGTAAACTGGGAGCTGCAGGTGTAAGCTGGGCACTGCAGGTGTAAACTGGGAGCTGCAGGTGTAAACTGGGCGCTGCAGGTGTAAACTGGATGCTACAGGTGTAAGCTGGATGCTACAGGTGTAAGCTGGGCACTGCAGGTGTAAGCTGGGCGCTGCAGGTGTAAACTGGGAGCTGCAGGTGTAAACTGGGCACTGCAGGTGTAACCTGGGCACTGCAGGTGTAAACTGGATGCTACAGGTGTAAACTGGGCA
>NW_021604628.1:497086-524804 GCF_004785775.1 Grammomys surdaster | reverse complement strand
CAGGTGTAAACTGGGCACTGCAGGTGTAAGCTGGGCACTGCAGGTGTAAGCTAGGCGCTGCAGGTGTAAGCTGGGTGCAGCCTGCCCACCTCCAGGCCTCCTCCCTGCTCATCTCTGCTCACCTTATTTTTTTAGCGGCTTAATCCCTCACCTCCTGGGCGATGTGGTTTTCTTGTGGGGCTGTAACCTGCTGGCCCACTTCATCAATGCCTACTTGGTGGACGACAGCGTGAGTGACACCCCAGGGGGGCTGGGAAACGACCAGAATCCAGGTTCCCAGGTTGGTTGGAGCAAGGGCTCGCCTTTCTTTCTGTGTGCTGGTGCCCAGGGTCTGGAACAGGCTGGGACCTTGGGGTTTTCTCAACATGGGGGTGAGAGGGGACCCCTATTTCAAGTGGGCCTGAAACTTCTCAGTGAATGAGCGTGGGTAGCTAATACCCGAGGCCTTTTTTTTTTTTTTTTTTTTTAAGATTTATTTATTTATTTTATTTATGAGTACACTGTCGCTGTCTTCGGACACACCAGAATAGGGCATCCAATCTCATTACGGATGGTTGTGAGCCACCATGTGGTTGCTGGGATTTGAACTCAGGACCTCTGGAAGAGCAGTCAGTGCTCTTAACCGCTGAGCCATCTCTCCAGCCCCCTACCCGAGGCCTTTAACCTTTGTGGTTTGTGCTTTTAAAACCCACGGAAAGCCAGGTGGAAGTGGTAGTGCAGGCCTTTAATCCCAGCACTTGGGAGGTGGAGGCAGGAGGATTATGCAGTTAAGGCTACATATGAAGACCCTGTTTCCAAAAGCAAAGCAACCTACTTGCCTTTCCATGAGCATCATGACCTTGTCAAGGGAGGCAGCACAGATGTAGCACCCTGGACCAGGATGGTGCCATCTTGTTCAGCCTGCTTTGGCTGCTAAAGTCTGTAGACCTCATCTGCATGGGTCAGAAGGCCTGGGCACCTGATGGGTTGATGGGTTCTGCTCAACCAAGATAAGGATCAGGGACCTTCAATGGGTTAGGGTTCCTGGAAGCCAGGTATTCTGACATCAGGAGGGATATCCTGGAGGGATAGGAGAGGAGTCGTCACTCTTGGTCCACAGGGTGTCTGTTGGCTCAGACTGGCAACTCTGGGGGAGATGTGAGGAGACTGGAGGCCCTGTAACCTGGCTTACAGATTAAAGTTGGTTTGTGGAGATGCACACTCATTTCCAGTGACATGAACACTGCCTGCAGATCTACCCTACCTTAGGGGCCTGTGGGTGGGCAGGCACTGGTCACTCGGGGGCTTGTGGGTGGGCAGACAGGTGCTGTGGTTGCATGAAGAGCAAGGCTGGGACAATTTGCTGTGTCCCACAACAAGGCCCTTGACTGGCTTTCTGGGTCAGGGGGCACGGCCTGCCCAGGCTGCTTAAACACCTTTCTGAGCAGTCAGCTCTGGCATGGGAGGCGCGTTCTGTACGGACTTTCAGGCTAAAAGAGGCTCCCAGACTGCAAGGCCAGCAGGCATATCTTTCCTAGGGGCTCTGGGTTATCCTGTAGCAGGTGACCACTTGAGAAGATGCCAAGGGCCAGGCATCAGCTTTCTTAGTGAGAGCTGTTTTCTGGGGAAAGTCAAGCTTTAGGGGTAGGCATTGGAGGCTTGGCGAGATGGGGTGGCGGTAGCCCTGAGGGACCACATGCTTCATGCCCAGAACCAGGCTCTGTCCAGGACGCTGGGTAGAAGTTTGTCCTTTCACTGGGAGTCCCTCACAGCTGTAACTGCTGAGCTAGGGCAGCTATCAAGCAGATGTGGGCTACACCAGGAGCTCTGGGGCCTGTAGGATTACCACACAAGGTGGTAAATGAGCCTGATTCCCTAGAATCCTTCAGCCTGGTAGCCTAATGGGTAGGTCACAGGAGGAGCTGTCCTGGAAAGGGTGGTGTGGAGGGTGAGATGAGGCAAGGTAAAGGTACCACAGAACTGCAGTCTGCCCTGACAACCCTGAGGTAAACCCTGCTTCCCTTCTGTCCTACAGTTCAGCCAGGCCCTGGCCATCCGGAGCTACACCAAGTTTGTGATGGGGGTAAGTTCTGCCTACTGCCCTTAAGGGCCACGGTGGGCTGGAGGCAGGTCTCACAGTATGGTGTTGGCAGCGTGTCGCACTGCCAGCACTGAAGCCCGTGTGCTTTTCAGATTGCAGTGAGCATGCTGACTTACCCCTTCCTGCTTGTTGGAGATCTCATGGCGGTGAACAACTGTGGGTACGTGTGTACCCTTCCACCTGGCCCCCTACCGAGGCTGCTGGGACATCAAGATGAGCCCTTTCCCGCCCCTCTACCTACACATAATTTCCTGTGGGGTTAACATGGTGTTGGGATGGCCATGGTATCCAGTTCCTTTACATTCTCTGGTCCTCACTGTCAATGTGTCTGAGGACCCCTGTGTTCTCCCCAGGCTGCAGGCTGGACTCCCTCCATATTCCCCTGTGTTCAAGTCCTGGATCCACTGCTGGAAGTACCTGAGCGTGCAGGTGAACATGCTGGGCTGGGGGCTCTTGGCCGCTGGGCGGGGAGGAGGAAGAGGAGGAAGAGGAGGAAGAGGAATAAGAAGTCGGGGGTAGATGGGCGGCACCTTTCGGAAAAGCCGCCGGGTACTAAGTAGGTCCTAAGTAGCCCTGGCTCTGGCTGAGGGGAATCAGGTGAGGCCGAAGCTTGGGCCTCAGCAACCGTGTGGAATTAAACAAAGGCTGGAGGCAGTAGGCGGCAGAGCCCAAGAACTCACTCCTCCAGTACCAAGGGTGCCTGGGATGTTCTCAGTCAAACTCCTCCATTGGACCTCCATTGCTCTGGTGTGAGCCTAGCAGAGCAGCCAGGGCTTCTGGGGGTCTATGCTGAAGCCTCCTGCTGGCTGTAGCTCTGGTGGGTGGGGAGGGGCAGTGGTCAGGGACCAGGTTCATGGCTAGGGGCAAGTGCTTGCCTTTTCCTGGCCTTGCTTTGCCACCTGTCAAGTGAGGTACTGGCCTGAGGAGGAACCAAGAGTACTGAGTGTCCTTTAGGTGGAGTATGGGTTGACTGGGGTCCAGCGGGGTGGGCAGCCCAGTGGGTAAAAGTGCTTGTCACAGAAGCCCAACCACCTGAGTGGGATCTCAGAATCTACACGAGAGCTCTCCTGTGCACACCTCCCCCTCACCACACACACAGTAAAAGGCAGAGCTCCCTCCAGCACCACTGACGGCTGCTCTTCCCCACCAGGGCCAGCTCTTCCGCGGCTCCAGCCTGCTCTTCCGCCGGGTGTCATCCGGGTCATGCTTTGCCCTGGAGTAACTAAGCCACCCGACCAAACATTTATGGGGTCTTGGCCTACCCCTGGTGAGGACCCATCATCTCAGACGCCCGAGGGCAGCTCCAGCCCAGCCTGACTTCTTGTCCATATTTGCCGTGTGTCTGTCCAGATGTGGGCTGGTGGGGGTGGGTCGCCTGAGCCTGGGGAAGCCTCGGGGAGCAGGGTTGGGGTGGCATCCCCTTCCTGTGCCCAGAGGTACTTGAGTCCATCTTGTACCTGGGCAGAGGAAGGCTGCGGAGGCAAAGGTCACTGGCAAGGCTTCCTCCACCTCCAGCCCGGCTCATCCTGCCAATCAGCCGGAAGCACACCCTCTCCTGCTTTGTAAATAGGGCACCATCATGCCTGGGCCTTGCTGGGAGGCTGGTTGTTCGAAACACTACTTTTCTAATACAAGGGTGGTGCCTTCTCCTGATTAGGAAATCATGTGACTCCTCAGAATCTCCCCCTCATCCGCTTGTCTGTGGTGGTGTCACCAGGTGTGAGGTCAGTCACCTGGGCTGTGTGTGAATACGCACAGGTTCCATAGGCCGACACCTAGTCCTCCCCTCGTGGTAAGATAGACCTATCTCCTCAAATAAATGTATTGGTGGTGATTTGGATTTTTTGGGAGCCTCTTATTTTTGTGAGTTCCGCCAGACCCTGTGCTGGTTTCTCAGGTCTGTGGGTGGCCAGCCGGGGCCAAGGAGTGTGACATGGTTGAGTCCTTTGTCCTTGGGGTTGAGCCTAAGTGCCTCTTCACAGAGCAGCAACTGGCACTCGAGCCTTCTGCCACAGAAATGGCAGCTGTTTCAGAGTCCCACCTAGGCTGCCAGGTGGCACCTTACCACCTTTTGAAGATGACTCTCCAGGCCTCCAGAACCTTTCGCCACAGCAGACAGACACATCGCTGTAGCAGAAGGAAGTGAAGTGGCCAACCATCTTCTGACGGGCATAATGTGTGACCTGACAGACCTAGTTGCTGGGTCTTGGTGGAGACAGAATGACGTGGTCCTTGCCCTTGGGACAGGACCAGCGGGAGGTGGGCCTCCAGGAGTGATGGCCACCATGCGCATAAATCTTGTCTGTATAATAATGTACGTATTCGCACTCCTCCTCTAAGGAATGTCCTCCCTGGTAGCGTTCATAAGACTCCATGATAATCAGAGACAGCGTGAGTCTGGGAAGCAAAGGTGTTGGCTAACGTCTCAGCTAAATGGTAAATGCTGGGACTTTCAGGACAGCCCTCAAGGCTGTGGAAAAGAACTCTGAAAGCATATATAAAAACATAATTTTTCAACTATGCAAAAAATAAGGATGCAGTATGAGGGCCTTCACGAATCTAAAGGAGCAAGGGCAGGTGCATTGATGAGCCAGCATGTCAGAAAGATACAAAGGCAAGCCGGTTCCTGAGTTCAAGGTCAGCCTGGGACACAGTGAGTCCAGGCTCAGGTCTGGTAGAGATGGTAATTTAATGACTGGGTCCACACAGCTTTTCTGTGCTTAACAGAGGCAGGCAGATCTCTGAACTCTTTTACAATGTTAAGAGAAAATGTGTGTATGCTGTCTCCTGAGAATTCAGCAGCCGGGGTTCCGGATGCTGATTCCTTAGATAATCGAAAGGAAACCTGGAGTGACTGGACTTACCGTCTGCAAGAGATGAGCTATCCGGAGAAAGTTTTTAGAACAGCAAGGGAGAATTGTCTTGAGCAGAACACAGAGGAGGGTAGCTATCTAGAGATCTCCAGAGAAAGTAGATCAGAGAGAGAGAGAGAAAGAGAGAGAGAGAGAGAGAGAGAGAGAGAGAGAGAGAGAGAGAGAGAAAGCAGACTGGAAAGCTGTCTCTAGCAGAGAGACTGTCAGCTTGGACTCAGGATTTGATTTCCCTGTTCCCAGACACTCCTCTCAGAACCCCTCTCCAAGCAGAGGCTGGTCCTCCCCTACTGTTGGTCATCTCTGCAGGGGCCCTGAAAGAGTTGCAGTTTGGTGGTTTTTCATTCCCCAGGAGGAAGGCTTTGGTAGTCTTATTTCCCAGTAGTCTACTGACAGGGATTAGGGAAGAATGGTCCAGTTTTACCTTATGTCTCTCATGCCCAGCATGAGAGGCTTGGTGGACCCTGTGCAGATAAACAGTGGTGGGCCTTTGTGCCCTCCTGTTTAGTTCCTCTCTCCTATGCTAAAGAGCCTCACCGCAGGAAGCTGCACTCTGGGAAGTTGCCCACATTGTGAGCAGGCCAGGCTTACATCATCCAGACCAATGTCCAGAGGATGCCAGCCTACTATACCCCCGCCACATTACCCCCGCCAAAGTTACCCCGCCTGGGGTAACTTTTCTCCCTATGCTCCCTCAAATCCTGTCTTTGTACTGTTCCTTCCAGTGACCCCCAGGTTTAGGGACACTTGTATTTCACAACTGAGCAGAGTTTAGCTGTCCCTAAAGAGATGCCTCTGCCCCTGAGCCATGTCCTCCCATTGGTTTGTAAGAGGTCCTAAAGTGGAAGGCTTTGATTGGTCTGACTGTCCAACATGAGGCCCTGCTGTTCCCAGGTATTAGCCTCTTATCTGTTAAGAGGTTTAGTCTTGAGCAGGGAAGGAGCTGAGCTATCTCGAGGGAACCAGTGACTTCCCTCATGGGTAACCTTAGTCTTAGGGAAAGTCTGAAAGGCCTATGGCAAGTCTTTTGAGGCTTTTTGATAAGGAGACAGTGATAGCCCGAGCTGTCCCTCCTTGTCACTGCCAGTCGCCAAAATGCTCAGAAGCCACAGCTACAGTGTCAGGAAAGACTTTCAGGTCCTCAAGGCCTCTGGATAGCAGCCTCTATCTTCTATTGATCATAGTTCCGCTTTGCTGGCAGGTCCCCCTCCCTGCCCATCTGTTAGTGCCCGTGCTCTTGACATCTCCCTGATCCCATACTCCTGGCACATTCACAGGACAGATCTGCAGACTGCCAGCAGATGCCCTTGTTGGCTAAGAGGAAGAGACACAGGGAAACTGGGATAGGCTTGGCCCAGAGGCCCCCATCCCTGACCACTCGGGCCCAACACACTAGCTCAAGAGAACGGACCTTCCCAGGGATGCAGTTGCTTTAGCATCTGAAGGTCAGTTAATGTCATACACTCTAATCACATGACCATCTCAATCGGGACAGAAAAGGCCTTTGAGAAAAGTCAACACACTTTCACAATAAAATCTTTTACCAGACAAGGAACAAAATGACCACGAAAAAAGACCTCGGCTGGGCAATGGTGGCGCAAGCCTTTAATCCCAGCATTTGGGAGGGAAGAGGCAAGTGGATTTCTCAGTTTGAGCCCAGCCTGGTCTACAGAGTGAGTTCGAGGACAGCCAGGGCTACACAGAGAAACTCTGTCTCGGAAAAAGAAAAGAAAAGAAAAGAAAAGAAAAGAAAAGAAAGAAAGAAAGAAAGAAAGAAAGAAAGAAAGAAAGAAAGAAAGAGAAAGGAAGGAAGGAAGGAAGGAAGGAAGGAAGGAAGGAAGGAAGGAAGGAAGGAAGGAAGGAAAAGAAAAAGACCTCAACAGCTGGGGTCCGGGGAGAAGGAAAATGCTTGCCACTCAAGCAGGAGGACCTGAGTTCGATCTAGCACCCACATCAAAGCTGGGTAGAGTGATACAGGCCTGTAACCCCAGCATTGGGTGCAGCGATGGGTGGGATGTGGAGACAGATCCCTGAAGCTCATTGGACCATCCTAGGCAAACTGAGCCCCAGCATCGGTGAGAGACAGCATCTCACAAAAGCGAGGTGATGCCAGAGACTGGCCTCTGGCCGGCCTGTACCTGCGCAGGCATGCATGCGCACAGCACACAAGCTCATAGGCACAGCGTGACTTTGCAGTAAAGAGAACATTCATGCTACAGGATGGGTGGGCCTTGAAGATATGTTAGCTCGTCACGAAACATCTTTGTGAAGGATTTAGATGAAAGTCAAAGACCAGCAAATGAGGGTCCGTGAAATGGCTCAGCGGGCGAAGGTGTTTGTTATCAACCCTGACCTGTATGGTGGAGGGAGAGGAGGTCCTCCAATCTCCACAAGTGTAGTGGCATGAGCTCCGCCTCCCATTCTCCAATCTCCACAAGTGTAGTGGCATGAGCTCCGCCTCCCCTTCCCCCCCCCCCCCCCGGCCAAAAAACAAGAAAGGAGTAGGAAATGAACATACATATAGAAAAATAGATCTAAGTTGTTTTAGCCTGAAAGGGGTGTGTGGGAGCGGGTACCAGTGGGTGAGGTGCCTCTACGGTAATGAAAAAGTCCACTGTTGGTATTAGGGATAGCTACACAGTCCCCAAATGAATATACTAAAATACATCAAGTTGGGGCTGGCCAGTTGGCTCAGTAACGGCACTTGCCACCAAGCCTGACAACCTGAGTTTGACCCCCAGAACATGCATGGGAGAAGAGCTATCCCTGCAGGCTTGCTCACCTCTGTGTGCATGCCACTCTGCTTACCCCGGCCCTACAGACACTAAATAAATACATCTCCAAAACATTGAGTTGTATGCTTCAGTGTTTTGTTTTTTTCAGCCTGGTGTGGTGGTGTACACGTTTAATCCCAGCCTTTATGAGGAGAAACAGGTGGATCTCTGAGTTGGAGGCCAGCCTGGCCTACATAGAGTGTTCCAGGACAGCCAGGGCTACCTGGAGACTTGATCTCAAAGCAAACACTAAGTACACTCAAATAAAGATGCTGGGGACACTGTCCATGTATGCCATTGCACGTGAATAGAGGTTGGAGAACTACTTGCCTTTACCCATGAGCCTTTTCAGTGGCCCTAAGTTGTACAGTTTAAATGGGTGACTGTCTTTATTGAGAGGAGTATCCTTGTTGTACTAGCCTGGCCAAGACCCCTTCCTAGGTCTTACTTCTTGTTCCTTGTGTTTCTGACCCACTTCTGGACCACTCTTCTCCGGTCCCCAGAGAAGTTTCTGTGCCCTGGGGCTCTGTCTCAGGGCTCCTTTGAAGGACCGAAGTTGCCCCAAACCTTGAAACGTGTGCCCAGGACAGGCCTGAGCATCAGTCCCCTTGTGGGAATGTTCCCAACCCCCAAAGCCACTGAGGTAAGTCCCACTGATAACTTCCGGTCCTTCCTTCTGCTCTTTTCTCCTTCCTGCAAGGCTACCTGGGGCTTGAGTGGAGTGGAGGTTACCAGAAGGGAAGGGATGGCTCTGAGAGCTGGGGGATGGGGGATGGGAGATGGGGGATGGGGAGAGGAAGAGAGAAGATGGGTGGGCAGACCAGCTTTCTCACACCGCTTCACCTCATGCAGAGCACTGAGTCGGGGCTCTCAGACAGGTTTTATTCAGGAGTCAAGGCTGTCTCCATTCCCTGCTCCCTGTCTCCCCAACCCACAGAACCCCACTTGGTTGGGGCTTGTTCTTTACTTTACCCAAAGGTCTGCCATCCAAGCCACACGGGCACTCAGAGATGGGGAGCCCTACAGCCTGCAGGCAGACAGTAATCCCAACCCCACCCTGTGGAGCAGACAAGTATCCTCAGAATCAATCGTGTCCTTGGGAGAACTCCACTGTGAGGGACAGGAAGGGCCCTGGTGTGCAGTTACTGATGACCCCACAGCCTTTCCCTTCCAGAGGGGCTTTAGCCAGGTTGGACAGGATAGCAGGACACCACAGTTGGGCAGCTGACCTCTTCTCCCTGGGAAGGCAGTAGGTACTTCAGATATTCCTTGCCTCAGATGACTCAAGAAAGAGTTGAAGGGCTAAGATCCTCTGTCCTTCAGAAACTAATGGCCACTAGGACACTGCTCAGAACAGCTTGCAGCTGACCAAGGGCAGCACCCCACCCCCACCCTCGTGGAAGAAGCATGGGGGGGCGGGTATCATACGTGCTGGCATTGCATGGCAGAGAGGAGAGGGGAGGGCACAGGAAGAGCATGACCTGCTCCAGAAGCTCTAGGCTTCTAGTTTGGAAAAAGAATCCAGAATGGGCATGAGGGCCGTCTCCTCACCAGGCCTTCGGGTGTCCCCCCTCAGAATATGCCAGCCAACAGCAGGGGAGGCAGCAGCAGTTCCAGGAAAGGGCCCCACACATGAGCAGAATTCTTCAAATCCCAGTTGGCCTTTTCAGGGTCTTCTGCACCTGCAGAAAGGAAGGTGTTTGTACCTCAGCTTGCAAACAGCCCAGGCTGACTCTCCGCTCACTCCATGCAAGGTGCAGGCGGCAGGCAGGGAGAGAGGAAGCATCTTCCAGATGGCGCATGCTTGACCATGCCCCAAACACTGGTTCCAAGTACAGGACACCAGCATTCTGGAGCCAGGAAGGAAAAATAAGGACTTCGGGCCTTACCTGTCCAGGATGACTGTAGGGCCAGGGTGTGCCCACCTGTGGCATTACCCGCGGCACTAGGCAAGTTGGGTAGGGATGTGGAGGCAGGACGGCCCGAGTGTTCCAGTGAGGCCTTCTGTCCATCGTGCTCCTGGACTGGAAGAACTGGAACCGAAGCCTCACTGGAAACAGGCAACTCGGCCTCAGGCAGCTTGGCCACGGCCTCGGGCGACTCGGCCTTGGGCTCAGCCTCCTCCTGGATTTGAGGTAGTGACTCTCCTGTCTCTGTCAGGGACATCTTGGGGTGCAGGGATTTCTCTGGGCTCACAGAGGTTGCGCTCGACTTGCTGGCTTCTTTGTCCATAGATTTGGGGATGGGGATATGAGTTGATGTGAGAAAGTTAACCGGCCCTTCATCCAGTGAGGGCTGTTTGTGCGTTGCAGAAACCGAGGGGACCTCAGTTAGAAAAGACCGAGCCTCTGTTGCCATGGAGGAGGGGCCTCCGGTTGCTAAGGAAGATGCGGCCTTTGTTTCTACCGTAGGTGAGGACTCGGTTGCCGGGGAGTCTGAGACCTTTGTTACCGAGGAGAAATGTAGAGTCTCAGAGGTTGCTAGGGATGAAGTAGCGGTTTCCCTGGAGCTTAGGGTTTCAGTTGCTCGGGTGGAAGGGACCTCGGTCACCCTTGGAGGCGAATCCTGCGCCTTTTCCGGGTTTCTCATGGGCTCTGTTTGGCAAGGCCAAGCATTAGTGCTGCAAACGGGACCCCACCCAGCCGCACAAAATCCCACCCGGATGCACGAGCCATATTCCTCTGCAGTGGGTGCGCCTTCTGGTAGTGTAACTTCTTGTCATTGACACAACGAACTCCTCCACCCATCACCTTGTTCAAGCATCGCTTAGAGGACTGCCTAGCAGGCCCCGCCCATTCGACCACAGACCACGCCCACCACCAGATCGACCCTCTCGGCCACGCCCCCTCGCACAGCACTCCAGGGCCGCTGGATCTCAATTCTCTGTGGGGATTTAAGGTTGAAATCTGTCATTTGGAGTTAACAAGTCGCCAAGGTAACTGTGTAAGGAAGGCAGAAAGTCACAGAGGGTCTCCGCCATCGCATCCCGAAGGCCCTTCTCCTGTTTCTCAGGGCGGGAGTCCTGAGACTTTAAGTCACCCAGTGGGGGAAGAGGGGTAGAGGAGGACACCCCACCCCACTTCATCCTGCCACTCACCACAGAGAGAGTTCTCGCAGCTGTAGCCAAGAGGGCACTGGGAGCAGGGAGTCCCCTCCTGGTAGGGTTTACGGCCCTTCACGTTCCCCCTAAATGAGAAGGCATTGCTGCAGGGAAGGCCTACGCCTACCTACAGGTCCCCACGTTCCCAAGACGCACAACAGATCCATCCACAGGAGCCCACGGGGCTGCTGTCCCCCACGAGTTGCTTCCCGGGGAACATGGGCTCCCCCCTTCTCTGGCTAACCAAATTAGACCCCTTATGGGACCATCACAGTTGCTAGAAGGGACAGGGCCCACATTAACAGCCCATAGCTTCCTTGAGCTGTGCCCAGATCCGTCCTCCCCTACGCATGCGGCCCCTCGGTACTTACGGGGGCTCATAGTTGCACACGAGCAACTGGATGTTAGCTTCCTCCACTCCCTGGAGCGTCTCGCAGAAGTGGGACCCACAGCCGATCCTCTCAGTCTTGCTCCACACTACCTAAAGGAGGGAAAGCCCAGCAGGTTAGCCCTGGGCAGGGTGACACAGTCCGTCCCCACAGGACCCTACAGCCTCAGATCAAAACTGCTTGCTCATGTGGGTTAGAGGCAGGGGACAACAGTGTCTACCCTCTCTGCCAAACACAAAAGTCACCAGGCCTCCTTCAGTCTCCACTCAGCCTCAAGCCTCTGATACACCCTGTCCACTCTCCCGTAGCCTCTTTCTAGAGATCCTTAGGGTTTTTTGGTTATTTGGTTCATTACTTTGGTTTAGGTTTTTCAAGACAGGGTTTCTCTGTGTGGCTCTGGCTGTCATGGAACTTGCTCTGTAGACCAGGCTGGCCTGAACTCGCAGAGATCCACCAGCCCCTGCAATTCAGAGTGCTGGGATCAAAGGTGTGTGCCACCTCCGACCGGCTTGATCCCTTTGTACAAGTTTTTGTTTTGTTTTATGAATTATTTATCCATTTTCTGTATGTGAGTACACCGTCGCTGTCTTCAGACACACCAGAAGAGGGCATCGGATCCCGTTACAGATGGTTGTGAGCCACCATGTGATTGCTGGGAATTGAACCCAGGGCCTCTGGAAGAGCAGTCAGTGCTCTTAACCCCTGAGCCATCTCTCCAGCCCCTAAACAAGGTTTTAAACCGGAGGTCTATGGAAAGGATCAGAGACAGTGAAGAGCTTCAGACACAAGGAAAGTCCAAGGAGGAGTTATTTTGAAACTTGCCCTATTCCAACTAACACCTTAGAAAGCCTTTGTTCTGCCTCTTTTGGGGCTTGGCCGGGCTTCTAGAATAATTTCTTCCTACATACAAAAACAGAACTGTTAATTCCAACACTCTAGGCAGAAGCAGGCAGATCTCTGTGGAAGTTCCAGGCCAGCCAAGGCTACCTAGTGAGACCCTGTCTTAACCAGAACAATAACAAACCAAAAATGTGTGCCCTGCCACAGGGTGGAGATGCCATGTTTTCCTGAATTTCTAGGCTCAGATTCCTGTCTGACCAGGTGAGTTTGGGATAGAAATGGCTCCCAGCTTAGGACAGAGCTACAGATAGCTTGCTCAGTCTGGCAGCAGGGTGTTGGCTGGGGTGGGGGGCAGGGATATCCCAGTAGGGAGGGTGCTGGGACCTTCAACTTCCCAACTTGGGTGGGTGCTTGTATTTCCTTAAGATTAGGGCTAAAAATACCAGCTCAAAAAGGCACTGGAAATGAAAGGGAGGGATGAGGGTGGGACTGTTTTTCCCCCTTTTGGTTTCTGGTGTAATCGTTTGTACAATAAGCATTGGGAAGAGAAAACAATCCCTTAATACCAAGGCTAGCGTCACTCCGCAAGACTAAACTTTCCAAAAGCATCCGGAACTGAGTGGAGAGCGAAGGTTATCTGAGAGAGGCCAGAAACACTGTCAGAAGGCTCCAGAAACCTTTCTCCAGTGAGCATGTGCTTTTCTGCCTACACAGTGTTTTTAGAAACTTTTTTTTTTTTTTAAATTGGGATCGAGGGAATACCACTCCGTCAGGCTTGGTGACGACTGCCCATACCCACTGGGCCATCTCGCCCGCCCTCTTATTTATTTATTTATTTATTTATTTAATGTATGTGAGTACACTGTAGCTGTCTTCAGACACATCAGAAGCATCAGATCCCTTTAAAGATGGTTGTGAGTCACCATGGGGTTGCTGGGAATCGAACTCAGGACCTCTGGAAGAGCAGTCAGTGCTCTTAACCGCTGAGCCATCTCTCCAGCCCTCGCCCACCCTTTTAAACAGTTTTTTTTTTCTAATGCAAAAATTAATCAAGTTTGTCTATTTGCTTTATCAGTTTGGCAGATTAGAAACAGCAAATTAGAGATGGAAGTGCCAAGAGCGACAGTGGCAGGAAAGGGGACGTGAGGGGAGAGGGGCATCTGCGGCTGAGGCAAAAGCTCTGGACCACCGTCACCCAGGACAATCACTACATTCGGGAAATAGGCGTTGTGACACCTTCCTTCTTCTCAGAAGGATAAAACAAGTGACCTAGGCTTTCAAAAGATGTGCCTTTTTGGGAAAAAAAATGAGTTTGAGTGGCCTTTGACTGCGCGATAACTGCTGTGCAGACTATTAAGGAAGCTGTAAAGGACCGGTTTAAAGAGAGGCTGCTCTGAGTGGAGCACTCAACCTGGCCCAGCACGTGGCTCTACCCATCTAGAGATCCTGCCGGCCCCGCCCACGGATCAGGTGGCTCCACCCAACACCAGGAGGGCCCAGCCTGCTCTACCCGAGGTGCACGTGGCCCCACCCCTCACCTCCAGGTCCAGACCAAACCGTGCACTCAGGTTCGCAAGCACTCACGCGGCTTATCAGAACATCTGGAGCCCTCTCCCTACTGAACCAGGTCCAGACCCTTTCCACACACGTGACCCCAACCCGTCCCTTCTCAATCGTGCAGGTTGGTCATACCCAACATCAAGAGCCCCCGCCCCGCCCCGACCCCACTCCATCACAAGGCTCGTCCAACAATCAGAGGCCAGCTCAACGTCTAGATTCCTCAGCCCTCAGGCAACATCAGGAGACCTCACACCGGAGCTCACTCAGCCGAGGCTGTCACCTGAGTGTAGTGGCCGCACATCTGGCCCGGATCGCAGGTGGCCGTGCTGAGGTTGTAATGCGCGTGCTCCTCGTGCCAGTTCCCCACGGCCAGCGGCACGTCCATGCCCTCGCCCGTGATGGCAAACAAGTTCTCTCCGCGCCGCCCGCGCTCTTTGTTGTGACCCCACACGCACTTCTGAGCGTAGGCCTTGGCGAAGGCGGCCAGCTCGTCGTCCCACCTCTGCAGGGACGCAAGGGAGGCAAGACAGGGAGGTGAGGGTGGCTAAAGTAGGCTGGAGTGTCTTGAAACCTCAGTAGGCCAGAGATGGGCTTGCTGTACCACGCTCCCCCTCTAGCAAGGTGACTCCTGGCTTGTCACCGGAATCTGTTCCCCGTGGGTTTCAGTGCGATGGAAGAGTGCCACCTCAGACCCTGGGGTTCCTCTCTTACCCTTCACAGGGCATGGGGGCGGGGACAGAGGACTGATGTCAGTTGTGATCTTTGTGTGTCCTGTGTTAGCTGGGGGTGAGGCAGAGATGCACACTGGGCTGATTGAACTGCTCGGGCATCTGAAGCTGTCCAGGGAAATGTTGGTGGACCCGTGAGTGCATCAACACCTGGCTGCCTCCTCATTGCCTAGGCTCTCCCTCAGGGCTCAACTCCCTTCATCCGGTCCCTCCTCCCAGGAGAAAGCTGTCTCACTTCCAGGCATCAGAGCCCTACCTAAACCAGCGCTGTCAAACCCCCAACCCCAGATTCTCCAGTCTGTCTCATCGCGGGTGAGACCGGGGACGAGCAGTTTTGCTTAGAGAGCCTCCATGGCTGGGAGAAGACGGAGCACGGGAGGAGGAACTTAAGGCCTCTGACCCCAAGGACTACGGAGAAAGACCTGGATCCCATTAAACTCTGTCGGCCTCTCCTGAAAGTGGATGCCTACCGTGGCTCTTTTTCCAACCTCTGCGTCTGCCCCCCTAGCAGCCCTCCCCACCCCAGCCGGACAGCCCCACCAAAAGCAGCAGCAGGCGCTTGGGGTGAACTGTATGACCACGCCCACTTCCCACCTACTCAGTGCTGTAGCTTCCTGGAACCCTCGTGGGACCCTGAACTGGGCCTTGATGAATCTTTCTCGTTCTCTCTCTGGTCATTTTTTTAAAAATTAATTATGCGCTCACTTTTATGTGTGAATGCAGGTGTATGCCTCACAGTGCCTGCATGAAGGCGAGAGGACAGCTTTCTGGAGAGTATTCTTCCTGACAGCCTCTGGGGAGGGAACTCAGTTCATCAGATTTGCTTGGGCAAACGTCTTGATGAACACCTGGCTGGCCCGGCTCTGGCCGTTTTGTTTCAAATCACCGGTCTGGGCGGTCCCCTAGACTCTGACGATAGTAGGCAGCTGGGAGCA
Organism: Grammomys surdaster; assembly: GCF_004785775.1. Lineage (NCBI taxonomy): Eukaryota > Metazoa > Chordata > Mammalia > Rodentia > Muridae > Grammomys > Grammomys surdaster. Next base: position 509,528 of record NW_021604628.1, on the reverse strand, counting down.
GAAACAGGGATCAGGAGGTCTAGCGGGCTCTGGGATAGACAGAGAGGCCGCATTCTAGGACAGGAAGTAGCATAATCTCTATCTGTCACAGTGCTCGGTGTTGTGGGCTAGCAAGGTGGGGAACACCTTGAACAAAATCACCCTGGGCAGCTGAACTGCTAAGTAGTATTCTGGCTTCTGATTTGTCTGCAGTTCCTGGTTGCCAAGGACAACGGGTGTGATGCTGTGAGCATGTCTCAACAGTCATCCTGTCTGACCTGTAGGGCAGGGATGTCCGTACCTAACTGTCCACCAGGAAAAGGCTCCCCTCAGAGTCACCTAGCCACAGGGGACAAGCTGAGGCTACAAGCTAAATGTCGGGATCCCAGGTTCCCTGTTGTATTTCCCAGGTGTGACTCTTAGCTCAAGGGGTCCTGGCCGCTGGAGGGTGTCTGGGGATGGGGTGGGGGTAGGGGTGTGGGTGGGGTGGGCCAGTCAGACTTCAGAGAGGACAGAAAGGGAGGGATTCTAACTCTGTCAGCGGGAACCGGAGCAGACATCCTGCCTCAACCCTGTCATCTGATAATATTCTTTCCGCCAGATTGGCCACCGGCACCCGTCGGCCTCCGTTGTCTGTGCGTTCCTCTTACTGCTGTGTAGATAGTTTGTGTGTGTGTGTGTTATATGTGTGGTTTTTATATTATACTGCGTGTAGTATATGAGACAGAAGAGATGAGAAAGTCCACATGGTTACAGGATACGACCCAAATGAGGCCAGGTGTTGGAGGGAACACCTGAACTGTGGGCCCCAAAACCCTTCTGAGGCTTGTTCTAACCCTCGCCAGTGTTTTCTGGGCTCATCTGTCTTTTCCTCTTCCCTTCCAGGCTAGCCCATCTTGAGAAGAGTTGAGGAGGAGGCCACTGGTGTGGGGAGCCGGGGTTTAAATCCTGAGCAAGTTCCCTCAGAGCCTCGGTTTCCTGTAGTAGATGGGGTTGATTATGGGTACCAGTGCATTATACAGCACCAGGGACTCTGTCACTGACCAGAGGAAGGAGTCTTGAGAGAGCATCCCTACAGGGAGGTGAGGAAAAGGGCTTGTGGCAGGCCTAGCCTCTCGCCCCTTCAGTCGCAGGAGGCGGGCACCCAGTCACACTCACCATCTGCAGCATGTCTGAGGCCGGTGGGGACACCTGGGCACGGTAGTAGTTGTGAAGTTCCACCATGGTCTCCTTCTCATCCTCTGTGAGGGCTGAGGTGGGGCCAGCGGCAGTCAGCAGCAGCAGCAGGAGGAGGAGCAGACGCTGCGGAGGCAGCATCACCCACGGGCTGGAGGAGCTGTGCATGGTGGCCAGCCCTCTCTGCCTCTCCCGATCAGGGGTCTGGCAGCCGGACTTAAAGTCCTCCCCACACAAGCACCACCCTGGCTGGGGTGGGGCGGCAGGGGCTGTGTCTGGAGGCCCGGCCCGGCTCGCACAATGTCTCCAGGAGGGCTGGGTGCCTTGGGTCTGGACCAGAGTAGAATCCACTCCCCTGGAGTCCTTGGCCACAGCTTCCTTTTCTGTCAGTAACGGGGGCTCAGGCCAAAGGCTATACGAGCTCCATGGTCCCTCCTGAGGTGGACAGATCCTTGGGGGACACAATCCCAGAGGCAGCAGCAGAGCAGGGCTGTGGCACCCAGCTCACACCCACCAAGTGTAGAGAGGATGGGACAAAGAAGGAACCTTACAGATCTGCTCCTACAGGATTGAGTAAGAGGAAGCTGCCAGTACCACAGAAAGAGAGCAAGGAGGGAGAGATGGTGTGTCTAGATGCCTCCATCTGTAGGTCCTGCCCTCTGCGGTGTTTGCGGTAAACTGAGTCGTGACGGCAACGTTAAATGCCCACCCCGGGTCCTCTGCGAGAGGAGCAGGTACCATTAATTGCTAAGCAATCTCTCCAGCCCCTTTAGAGCCTTCTAAATAAGACTAGGACTATCCACAGGAACAAGAAAGAAGTCGGAGGGTGGGGGAGGAACGGGTGGGTATGGAGGTCTCTCAATTGCCTCAGGTGAGTTCTTCATTATGTTGCCCAGGTTTGCTGTTATCCTTCCAAAATTTTATATATATATAATGTATATGAATGCTCTATCTGCATGTAAACCTGCAAATTGAACTCAGGACCTCTGGAAGCGCAGCCAGTGCTCTTAACCACTGAGCCATCTCTCCAGCCCTGCCTCCTCCTCTTCCTTCTCCTCCTCTTCCTCCTCCTCCTCCACCTCCTCCTTTTCCTCCTCCTCCTCCTCTTCCTCCTCCTCCTCTTCCTCTTCCTCCTCCTCCTCCTCTTCCTCTTCCTCCTCCTCCTCTTCCTCCTCCTCCTCTTCCTCCTCCTCCTCCTCTTCCTCCTCCTCCTCTTCCTCCTCCTCCTCTTCCTCCTCCTCTTCTTCCTCCTCCTCCTCTGTTTTTTTTTTTTTTAAATATTCTCAGGAGACCATGACATATGGAATTGAGGTCCCTGGTGGCACACACATTTGTGAGTGCTGGAGAGGCACAGCTTAAGAAGGAACAGAATTTAAACAGACACACAGAAAGGGATGTTGGAAATGGGGCCAGGCAGAGACGTCCACTCCACAAGTGACCTGAACAGCAGCTCAAGCTGTGTGGAGTTGTGCTTGGCGTAGCCTTCTCTGTTGAGCTAGATCCTTGCTTGCTCTTTGTTTTGTTTTGTTTGTTTTTTGAGACAAGATTTCTCTGTGTAGCCCTGGCTGTCCTGGAACTCACTCTGTAGACCAGGCTGGTCTTGAACTCACAGAGATCTGTCTGCTTCTGTCTCCCAAGTGCTGGGATTGAAGGCGTGTGCTGACACCACCACCACCCGGGCAGGCCCTTGCTTGCTCATAACCGCACTACAGCCACTGCCTGCACTTCTCTTGTCAGCTCGCTGCGAATGGAGGACTGTGTGGGTGACTGTGCCTACTTGTAGGGATCTCATGGTTCTTCTTCCTCACAGAAGCAGTTCTAGCAGCCTCTCTGAATGGCCATCTTGAGATGGTGCCAGACAGGGTGGATCCCCGGGCAAGAGAGTCACCATGGGAGGTGACTCCCCACATCTGTCTCCTGTGGAGCACAGGCCTCCTCCTGGAACCCTTGATGTCTATACCTCAGAATACTCTGCACGGTGTAACATTCATATCCTCTCCTAGAGTGAAAGAAAGAGCCCAGGGCTTCTCCTTTGGAGGATTCCCTAAGGGAGATGGTCACGTATAAATCTGATCTAAGAAGCCACTCAGGCAAGGGCTGGGGTTCAAGGTCAGGCCATGGGATTCGATCCCCAGCACTGCAGATCGCCGCCACGAAATCAGGTGGGCAGAGGTTAGTGTCGTTAAAAGAAAAATAGTTAAAATGACTGAACTCATTTCAAACTAGGAGCGGTGGGTTGAAATATGACTCGGTAGGTAGCCAGGAGAGGAGAAGAGCCTGAGAGCCTGGACAAGGAGAGGTGTGGAGGAAGGAGCCAGTGGGAGAGGCTGAGGAGCAGGAGCTGGCTATCCAGGAGGCAAGGTGTGCTCCAAGAATGGAGGGGAGTATGTCAGGAGAGTTCCAGACACACCCACCAGGCTCCAACCCTGCTGTCACTCCCCAGCGGAGCAGGCCAACTGCCCCTCAACCTGTGCTTGTCCACAGTTTGGCACTGGGTATGTCGTAGGTATCATGAGATGGTGGACGGAGTGGACGACTTCCGGGGGCCTCAGAAAACACAAAGGGGTCTGGGGCCATCCAGGTTTTGCATTCCCGGTTCCTGGATAGAGGTGTGTCTGATGGGCAGGGCGTCATCTCTCACCTGGGACCCCCTAGAAGACTGAACCCCTCCCAGAAGAAGCTGGCTGCCCAGATAGCCCCAAATCTTAAGTAGGGTCTGCCCCTCACAGCACCATGCAGGCAGAGGCCCTTTTTTCCTCTGACGTGCCATCCTCAGACGTGTCCATAGTCTTTGGCAGGGAGACAGGGCACCTGGGCCAGGCCTCCAGGGACTCCTGCACTGCTGGCTTCCTGTCTGGGCGAAGATTAATGACTGATGGAAGAGGACTATTCCAGGCCTCCCAACACAGATGTGACAAAGTGACAAGCCACCTTCTACAAGAAGTGTTATCGGGCCTGGTTCTGGAGCTGGGAGTGGAGAGGGTCACTTGTCGGACACTGCTGTGCCTGGAGACCCAGAGTGGAGTGTGTGCCACTGCAGAGGGCTAGCCTGCGAAGGTGTGTGTGTGTGAGTGGCCAGAGCTAGCTCACTACTGACAGCTGGTACTGGGGACCAGAGAAGAATATGAAGACTAGAGGAGTTGAAGGGTCAGATGTCCCCAAAGAGCCCTTCCTCCAGTCCTCCATTTTCGTCCCTTGTCTGTGACCTGTTTTTTGTTTTGTTTTCCTGACAAGGTCTTATGTAGCCCAGGCTGACCTCACACTCACTATGTAACTGAAGATGACCTCAAATTCCCAATCCTCCTACGTCCAAGTTCTGGAATTCCAAGTGTGAACCACTACACGCTGCTTCTGTCTGTCTAAACGGTAGTCTTCCTCACGGCTCGCCTTCTATACAGTCATCTAAAACTACAGATAAGTAAAATAAAGTATGGATAATAATAGAGATACCATGTACCCCCGGGGACAGCATCAAAAGCCCAGTGTCCTCAGATTTGTAACACGTGGAATGTGCCCTCCTGCCTCGAAAAAACCTCTCTGAGTTCGTCCTTTGGCCATCACATGGTCTCTGATGCTCTGTTATTAAGCATGACACATCAGTGCAATACGGACACCTGTCACCACTGTCACATCTTAAAGCTCCAGCGTGGCCTAGCAGACATTCTGTATGTGGGAGCACCCATTCCATAGCTGCAGACGCACACGGATGCAGGCGCATGCAGTGTGCCCAGGGTGGCTTTGGCACTACACTTTCAGCTTAGTTTATTCAGGTTTATGGAGACCCATGTGGTGATCACACATGGACAGCTTGGTCTATAGCCTGCTGAAGCTGCTTTTTATCCTTTACCTGTGAGTTTGTTTTTGTTCTTTTTTGTTTTGTTTTTGTTTTTTGTTTTGCTTTGTTTTTTGAGACAGGGTTTCTCTGTGTAAGCCTGGCTGTCCTGAAACTCACTCTGTAGACCAGGCTGGCCTCGAACTCAGAAATCCGCCTGCCTCTGCCTCCCAAGTGCTGGGATCAAAGGCGTGCACCACCACCGCCCGGCTAAGGCTGATGCTTCTTAAGCAGCACTTCCTGACTATCTTCCTACCTAGCAACACAGTTGGCTCCAATGGTTCCTGTCCATCTGTGTTCAGCTCCTCACTGGGCCCCGGGCCCCACACTCTGGCCTTATTCTCAGATTCTGTTCTCCAGCTTCCTCTTCGGCGAATACACCTCTGTCCAGTCCCCTACATGCATAGTGATGTGAGGTTTGGAGTGGCTGGTGGCTCAGAGGCTTGGACAGGAGCCCGGTGGTGAGAAGATGAGTCCCAGTGTGGGACTCACCTCCTGGTGTCTCTACTGAGGTCCCAGAGGGGGCTGTGACAGCAGAGAAGCCCTCTTCTGGTGTATGCTCCGAATTTCCAGACATGATGGGATCCACGCTGCTCTGAGCTGACCGACGATAATCTGCTCCCAAGATGGACTCAGGTGACAGTGGCATCAATGGGGTGTGAAGGGAGGTCACGAGGAGCCTACTCTTGGAGGCTTCCCCCTTGCTGCCTCCTTTAGCTTTCTTTTCTGCTTCCTGGTCGCTGCGGTGTGAACTGCTCTACTCTGTCCCCTCCCCCATCCTCTGATGACCAGAACTCCAGGAACCCTAGAAAGCACCCAGAAAAAGATGCTTTCCAATATAGCTTTGGTCACGGCAGTGCAGGCTCCTTTGTCAGGAGACAGCCTAGAAGGCCCAGGCCCGTTTGTTACTTGGAGGACTCTGTTCCTGGCAGGTGGACAGAGCCTGCCTACTACATGGTTGTGGCTGTCCCTTTTCTGAGCTTCATTGGAGACCACTTGACCTTCTTCTGATAGGCAGGGTCTTTAACTGTTCTCTATTGTGTCACATCCGGGGATCCACTCCTCAGGTGACTTTTTTTCATTTTTTTGGTTTTTTGAGACAGGGTTTCTCTGTGTAGTTCTGGCTGTCCTGGAACTCACTCTGTAGACCAGGCTGGCCTCAAACTCAGAAATCTGCCTGCCTCTGCCTCCCAAGTGCTGGGATTAAAGGCGTGCGCCACCACTGCCCACTATGGTTTCCTTCTCAGAAAGCATCCTGTTTTCCAGTGTTTGGCTGCTTATCTCCCAGTCTTCTCCCTTTGGTGGAGAGACTGCATGTGACAGGGTCAGTGACCCTGTCTAAATGTCGCCTATAGGTGAATACTCCATCAGCAGCTGTGGGTCGTGAAACCATTAGGGGAAATGAGTCAGGGGGATGGGGCTTAAGGTTTTTTGTTTTGTTTTGTTTTGTTTTGTTTTGTTTTGTTTTTTCAAGGCAGGGTTTTTCTGTGTAGCCCCAGCTGTCCTGGCTGTCCTCGAACTTAAGAGATCATCTGCTTCTGCCTCCCAAGTGCTGGGATTAAAGACATGTGCCACCACACCCAGCTGGTTTAAGTTTTTTTTGTTTTGTTTTGTTTTTATAGCTGGGCCCCGCTTCCTGATTTCTCTGCTTCCTGACCGAAGATGCAGTGTGGTGCCTTCCTGCCATGATGAATCATTTTCCTTCTTAAATGTTGATCCAAAACAAACCCTCTGCCTTTCAGTGTTTCTTATCTGGCATTTGGTCACAGCCATACAGAGTGAACAGGCGGCCCCTGGTGCCATGTCCAGCTCCAGATGAGATGCCCAGACGCTGGCAGGGGCCAAGCTCCTGGGCACCAGGGCTGACGTAAAAGGCAGAGCACCTGCGAGCCGAGAGGCATCTTCTGGGCTGAGGCTGCCCCTCAAGCTTCTTGTGTGGCAAGGGTGCTCAGCCAGGAGAGTGTAGCTGCTGCCATCCAAGTGGGCTGTCTGAGGGATACTGGGAGCAGGAGAGAAGTAGAGACACCCCTCCTCAACACGCACACACAAACACATACACACACACACACACAGAATGCTGAAAGGCTCAATCCTGGAAGAACTTTGTTCTTTAAAGCCAGGCCAGCTGGGAAAGGCCATTCAGGGCTGGGAGTCCTCAGGAGGATGAAGGCTCTGTTTGGTGTGGGGCCGTGCAGAAACAGTGAACATCCACAGGGTTCAGGGTGGAATTGGGTTGTAGGGAGCGTGGGAGGGCCAGAAGGGGCCAAGCACAGAAATGGGCAATATTCCCACAGGCTGAGGCCATCAGCTGCTCCTGATTTGGCCCAGCTCAGGGTCTCGGCTCTGTTCTGTGCAGAAAGGGCAGGACTCAGAGGTCTGGGTTGGGGTCCATCTGGCAGCCAGGGTTGGCTGGGCTGTCCACTGGTGGCTTGGAGGACAGCTCTGGAAGCTGGAGGACACCTGTCCACAGAGGACGGCAGAAACAAGGCCTGTCCTGTCCCCTAAAGATACAAGGCCAAGCTGATTAGCAAGGAAACTTCAAATCATCCAGTAAGCCCAAAGTAAGGTTTGTACAGAAGCTGATGGTCCCACCTAAGGGATAAGGTGGCCCTGTGTGTGAGGGGTCTCAGCAATAAAAAATCGAGGGCTTACCCAGCCGGATTTGGCTTGAGGCAAGTCTTGTTAAATTGTATTGCTTCTATTGGTTGACTGCAGAGGGTGGGACATGTACGTACATGCCGTGGTGTGTATGCTCAGGACACTTGTTGGGGACAGTTCTCTCCTACCACGGGGATGCTGGGGATGAAACCCGGGTAGTCAGGCTTGGTGGCAGCACCCTAACCCACTGAGCCACCTCAGTGGCCCTCTTCCTTGGTTTTGATAATTTCATTTTCAGTACTTTCTCCTAGTGGAGGTAAATATATGGATTGGAAAAAAAATAGGGAGTGGGGTGGAGACGAGGACAGGAAACGGCAGGCAGCTAGGAGACTGTTACTTCCTGTGCAGAGGAAGATGAAGGCTCAGGAAGGTCGGGAAAGGTGGAGACTCAGAGAGCAAAGATGGCCTGTGGCAAGTCCTCTGTGGGCTGAGTGAGTAAATGAGTAAGTGAGTGAGTGAGTGAGTGAGTGAGTGCTTTCTTTTTTAAAAACAAAACAAAACAAAAAAACAAAAACACAAACATGCCGGGCAGTGGTGGCACATGCCTTTAATCCCAGCACTTGGGAGGCAGAGGCAGGCGGATTTCTGAGTTAGAGGCCAGCCTGGTCTACAGAATGAGTTCCAGGACAGCCAAGGTTACACAGAGAAACCCTGTCTCGAAAACAAATAAGCAAACAAAACAAAACAAAACAAGACATTTTAATGTATAAGTGCACTGCTGCATATACATCCGCAGGCCAGCAGGGGGCATCGGATCCCGTTACAGATGGTTGTGAGCCACCATGTGGTTGCTGGGAATTGAACTCAGGACCTCTGGAAGAGCAGTCAGTGCTCCTCCCTGCTGGGCCATCTCTCCAGACTGGTGAGTGAGTGAGCACTTTTAAAACATGATAAAATGGGTGTGGAGAGATGGCTCACTCAGTGGTAAGAACGCTGGGTGCGCTTGCAGAAGATCCAGGTTCAAGTCCAGCACCCACAGGGCAGCTCACAACTGTCTGCAACTCCAGTTTCGGGGATCTCATGCCCTCTTCTTAACTCTGCAGGCACTAGGGGCTCTTGTGGGGTGTGTGTGTGCACACGTGCACAGGACACACACACACGGAACTCTTGTGGTGCGCACGGGCTCTCTCTCTCTCTCTCTCTCTCTCTGTGCGCTCATGTGCACACGCACACACGCAACGCAATCACTCATACCTATAAAATAATAAGTCTAAAAATAAATGAACGAAAACCTGAGTGCTGAGCACCTGGATACTGAATTGAGAATGTACCCACATTACACAGAAGCAAGAGGTCCAGCCCTGGCTACCCCAGGAAGCACAAACCCTGTCAAAGAGAGGGTATGGGGGCTGGCGGTGTGGCTCGGCACAGTCTGTGCTTGGCATATTCTAACCTAAGGCCAAACAGATTAAAAATAAATACATGAATAAAGAAAGAAGGAAGACGGTAGACAGAAATGGGTGGAGAGGAAAAGGGAGAAAAAGAAAAAATTAAGGGAGTGGGGAGGGAGGGAGTCAGGGAGGGAGGGAGGGAGGAGGCATAAAAGCAGGAAGGAGAGAGAGGGAGGAAGGGAGGGACAGAGAAAGGGACCGGTGGCTGCAGGACTAAAGCATGGGAAAAGGGCAGCGGGTGATGGAGGGAAAGAAGACCTTGCAGTGGAGAAGGAGCAGGACACTCCCTGCAGCCCACTGAGTTAGAGAATGAAAGGACATATATTCAAGAAAGCACAAGCTCACAGAGGAACAAGGGAACCAAACAGAACAGGAACTCACCAAGGACACGTCACCACTTCACAACACAGGAGCGGGAGACACAGCAAGAAACTGAACAAGATACAGCTGGGAAAACTTTTTTTTTTTTTTTTTTTTTTTTGGTTTTTGGAGACAGGGTTTCTGTGTAACCCTGGCTGTCCTGGAACTCACTCTGTAGACTAACCAGGTCTCGAAGTCAGAGATGTACTTCTGCTTCCTTGGGAGTGCTGGGATTATAAAAGTGTGTGCCACCACTGCCAGGCAGGGAAAGCAATTTAAACAGAGAAGACCTGAGATAGTTACAGTGTTGAGCCGGAGAGATGGCTCAGAGGATAAGAGCACTGACTGTTCTTCCAGAGGTCCTGAGTTCAATTTCCAGCCACCACATGGTGGCTCACAACCATCTGTAATGGGATCCGATGCCCTCTTCTGGTGTGTGTCTGAAGACAGCTACAGTGTACTCATATATAAAACAAGTAAATATTAGAAAAAGAGAGATAGTCACAGTGAATGAATAGGCTTTGCTTTTTGTTCACCTATTCTATGTATACGAGTGCTCTGTCTTTATGTACACCAGAAGAGGGCATCAGATCCCAGATGGTCATGAGTCACTATTTTGTTTTGCCAGGAATTGAACTCACGACCTCTGGAAGAGCAGTCAAGTGCTCTTAACCACTGAGCTATCTCTCCAGCCTGAAAAGGTATATCTTTTTTAAAAGGCTAGAATGATAACACAGAGAAGGATACATAGCGAGACACAAAAGCAAATATCTTCATAGAGTTCAAATAAGGATTTATTAAGCAAGGCAGGCAAGACGGCTAAGAACAATTGCTGTTCTTGCAGAGGACCCAGGTTTGGCTCCCAGCATCCGTGTCTGGCAGCTCACAACCAACTGCTAACTCCAGGGGATCCAGTGCCACCATCTGGCCTCTGCAGACATTTTTGACACAGTAAACATGGACCCATAGTATATATTTCTATATAGTGAACAGTGGGTTCTGGAGAGAAGGCTCCTGACCAAGAAGACTCCAGTTTGATTCCCAGCACCCAGATAGAGGCTCAAAACTGGTCGTAACTACAGTTCTAAGGGATCCAATGGCCTATTTTGGCCTCTACGGACACCAGGTTATGTACATAGTATGCAGGTATGCATGCAAAACACCCATGCACATAGAAATAACTGAAAATAGAGGAATATATGATCTTTGACAAAAATAAGCTATCATGCAGAAAAATAAAGGACACTTGGTGAACTATCCGCCTTGAGGACGGTGTCCAGGGGCTTGTCAGTAAGACCATTAGGAAAGTCGAAAGCATGCGTCATGTTGGAGGAATGCAATCGTAAAACTGAGCAAAAAGGGACTAACGTTCAAAAATGTTATCATGGGGTGGGAATCATGACTTCTAATTAAAATAGCCTGTGGATGTCACTCAGCAGTGCTGTCCTAGCCTGGCATGCTTCAGGCCATGGTCTGACCCTCTCAGCATCACAGGTCACAACCTGTCTGTGTTTCTCTAATATATATAATATATTATATACAAATTGTCTATCTATATTTAACATATACAATGTTTATTTGTTTATTTATTTATTTTGGTTTTTCTTTTTTCTTTTTGGTTTTTCGAGACAGGGTTTCTCTGTGTAGCCCTGGCTGTCCTGGAACTCACTCTGTAGACCAGGCTGGTCTCGAACTCAGAAATCCACCTGCCTCTGCCTCCCAAATGCAGGTATTAAAGACGTGCACCACCACTGCCCGGCACACAATATATATTTAGATTACATATATATACTTAGATTATTTTATGCGTGTAGGTGTTTTGTCTGAATGTATGTCAGTACAACCATATACATGTCTCCTCTCCATGAAGCCAGAAGAGGACTTTCGATCCCCTGAAGCTGGCATTACAAACAGTTATGAAACTCCATGTGGGTGCTAGGAGTCGGACTTGGGTCAGCCATTCTCCAGCCCCCCCCTTTAGTTTTTCATTTATTTGCATTTTTATTTGAGACACTCACATGTTCTCGGCTGGCTGTGGCCAAGGATGACCTTGGACTTCTGGTCCTCCCGCCTCCGCCCTGAGTGCTGGGACCACGTGTGTGTGCTGTGCCTAGTTTACACAGTGCTGGGGATTTGAGTCCAGGTCTTTGTGCATGCTTGGGTGTCGTAGTTAGGGTCTCTACTGCTGTGACAGAATCCCATGACCAAAAGCTACTTGGGAAAGGAAGGGATGTATTCAGCTTACAGTTATAGTTACATCAGCAAGGGGAGTCAGGGCAGGAACCTTGAGGCTGGAGCTGATGCAGAGGCCATGGAGGAGTTTCATGTCTTGCTCAGTCTGCTTTCTTACAGAACCCAGGACCACCAGCCCAGAGGCAGCAAGCACCCTGCTCAGTGAGCTGGCTCCTTCCCCAATAATCGTCATTTAAGAAAATGCCTCATAGATTTGCCTACAGGCTTGCCGGGCAGTGGTGGCGCACGCCTTTAATCCCAGCACTTGGGAGGCAGAGACAGGCGGATTTCTGAGTTCGAGGCCAGTCTGGTCTACAGAGTGAGTTCCAGGACAGTCAGGACTACACAGAGAAACCCTGTCTTGAAAAAAAACTAAAAAAAAAAAGATTTGCCTACAGGCCAACCCGGTGGGTTGGAATTTTCTCAAGTGATTTCCCCTCTTCCTAAACGGCCTGCCTGTTGTTGAGCTGACGAAAAGCTGGTCAGCATACTAGTCAAGGTCTACCCTTCCAGTCCACTAAGATAACGGTGTGTGCATCTGGTGCTACAGCTTCCGTGAGCGTGTGGCGGCATGTGCGGAAGCCAACAGGTGACCCTTGGCTTCACACTGGGCAAGATCCTCAGAAGACCTCACCCGATACAGAAGAAACAGGTGGGGCTTACTGACGTCAGGGTTTGAACTAAAGCCTCAGCAGCTGTACAGCAGGGTCCTGGTAAGAGAATTCAGAGAGAGCACAGGAGAGAGCTGAGAACAGAAGAGTTGAACACAGGTGGTCAGAGTGTGCTTCCTAGCAATGAGGGAGGAAGGAAGGAA
>NW_021604628.1:475295-496986 GCF_004785775.1 Grammomys surdaster | reverse complement strand
GGAAAGGAAAAAAGAAAGAAAGAAAGAAAGAAAGAAAGAAAGAAAGAAAGAAAGAAAGAAAGAAAGAAAGAAAGGAATAAAGAGTGAATTATGTAAAGTGAAACACTACAAAGTAGAAGAAAAGGTAGGTGACCCTGAATACAGAGGTAATGTTTAAAATGTGATGTATGGGGGCTGGAGAGATGGCTCAGCGGTTAAGAGCACTGACTGCTCTTCCAGAGGTCCTGAGTTCAATTCCCAGCAACCACATGGTGACTCACAGCCATCTGTAATGGGATCCGATGCCTTCTTCTGGTATGTGTCTGAAGACAGTTAAGATGTACTCATATAAAATAAATAAATAAATCTTTAAAAAAAAGATGTGATGTCTAGATGTTTGGCCTACATGTATGTCACATGTATGTACACATATGTATATAATGCCCATAGAGGCCCAGAGAGGCCAGATCCTCTGACAGTGGTGCGGTAGATGGTTATGAGTTACCACGTAGGTGCTGGGTACTGAACTCTGCAAGAGCAGGAGCCCCTTCTCCAGTCCCAGAGAAGGCTTTTGCAGCCAGTATCAAAGCCACAGTCCGTAAGCTGGCTTGACTGGAGATCGGAACCTTTCATTGAGGTGTGTTAGGTTAGACTTGTAATTCCCGTGCTCAGAAAGGTGAGCAAGAGGCCTGAGGGCTTGAGGCTAGCCTGGGCTTCAGTGGGACTATTTCAGGAAAACCACACACAAGGAAAGCATACACTTCTGCTCTAAAACAACAATGTCACTCTTGTCTGTCAGGCCACAGTCTGAAGAAAGACAACAGTTAATAAGGGATGATTACCAAAACATACAGTGGACTCTTAAACACAACGTAAGAAAACAACCTAACTTAAAAAATGCTCAAACACTCCAGGGAACTTCTTAACGAAGGCATACGGATAGCAAATAGCAAGTGTTTGTCATCATACGTCACTGGGGAATCACAAATGAAAATAAGACGGTAATACCAGTAATACAGACCAGACAAAAGGGCCAAAATCCAAACGTACACGTCACCACATGCCGGCAGAGACCGAGAGCAACTAAATCTCTTAGTGCTTGGGTGAGAGTTAATGCAGGGGCTTGTGACTAGTCAGGGTTCTGGGAGCGAGTGTCCCTTGAATGCTGAGTGCTGCCGGGTGAGAAGTGTATCATCCATCCCAAGGCTCAGGGTGCATTACAGATGGGCGGGAAGGACTTAAGAGCTGGGGCATGGGAAGAGGACGGTGAGATGATGACTTTTGGGCAGGACACGGCCATTGTACACAGTACAGCAGCTGCGGTCAAAACCTGCTAAGACTAGGGTCTGTTCATATCCCGTCATGGGTGAGGGAGGACCTGACGAGGCCCCACCTGTCCCTGAAGAGCTGTGTTAGCGGTTTATGGCAGCTGGGGTGGGTGGAGTCGTTTCTTCATCCGGGTAGCTGATGGTAAGTTCTCCCCATGCCAGTAAGTAACCCTTCCCGTGCTGAAGCAGCCAGCCCTAAGAAAACCGGCAGCAACATATGTGAAAGTAGCGAGGGCGACGCCTTGGGAAGAAGAGCTTCAGTGGGAATGGCAGAGGGATGAGAGAGGGTAACGGGCAAAGGTCACCGAAATGCACAACATACATGCATGAAATTGTCAAAGAATTACAAAACAAAGAAACAAAACCCCCATATCTCATGGTTGAGGGGAACACAAGATTGTTATGCCCACTTGACAAGAAGATCTGATGGTGCCGGGCGGTGGTGGCGCACACCTTTAATCCCAGCACTTGGGAGGCAGAGGCAGGTGGATTTCTGAGTTCGAGGCCAGCCTGGTCTACAGAGTGAGTTCCAGGACAGCCAGGGCTACACAGAGAAACCCTGTCTCAAAATACCAAAAAAAGAAGGAGGAGGAGGAGGAGGAGGAGGAGGAGGAGGAGGAGGAGGAGGAGAAGGAGAAGGAGAAGGAGAAGGAGAAGGAGAAGGAGAAGGAGAAGGAGAAGAAGAAGAAGAAGAAGAAGAAGAAGAAGAAGAAGAAGAAGAAGAAGAAGATCATCTGATGGCTTCATAAAAATTAACTACCGGTCCTGTAGATCCAGCAGCTGTACGCCCAAGGGAGCTGAGAATGTGTCTGCATGAAGCCAGCATGTAACATGTTCTAGAAACTTCACCTCTGTTCAAACCTACAATGCCCGCCGGCAGATGAACTGAGAAGCCCTGGGACATGCAGGCTGCCAGACTGAGGTGCGTGGCTTCTACCACGACAAAGCCAGTCTGAAAGGTATATACCGTATGATGATGACTCTATCACAGAGCATGCTGGGAAAAGCTAGACTCTGTGGATAGTGGGGGGAAACGTTTCCAGGAGCCAGGGAGTGGAGAAGGTGGATAGATAAATAGATCTGACCAGTAAGTCTCCTTATACCTCCTGGGCCAGGTGTGGTGACATACAGGTGTGGTGACACACACCCTTAGTCCCAGCAGAGGTGGGCAATCTCTGTGATTTAGAGGCCAGCCTGGTCTACACAGTAACTTGCAGAAGAGCCAGCCAGGTTTATGTAGAAAGATCCTGCCTCAAAAACAATACAAACGGCAACAAAAAACCACAAACCTACCACAGAGTTGCATGTGTGATCTATGCTTGTTCAAACCCATTCAGTGTGGGATGGTAAGAGCTGAGTGAACCTGGGCTAGACCAGGACTGTTCTAGTCTGGTACAGGGTGTTGGGATGAGAGAAGGCTGTGTGTGCTAGTGTGTTTTGTGTGTCTCTCTGTGTGTGTGTGAATATGAACTCCCTTCCTTCCCTTAATCTTGCTGTGAATCGAAAAACTTCTCTAAAAAGAGAAATTTATAAAAACCAAAACCTCAGCCTGGATGTTCCCAGGAACCACAATGGTCCAGCAGAGGTGAGCACAGCAGGTTAAGAATGGGAAGGGGAAAGGCCATGGAGTCCCAGGGGACAGGGAGGAAGTGGCCCTTGTGCTGTAGAGAGACTGCTGTGGCAGCCTGCTGGAGCGGGAACTGGGTTGGTGCGACGTACACAGAGTGACACACCAGTGATCAGACAAAGCATAGCACTGGGGGCTGAACGCCTGAGGATGTGGTCCTGAGGCGAGAAGAGGATGGGGGAGAGTGGAGCCCTGAGGGCTGGCCAGGTCCACTGTGGGCATGGTGTGTGTGTGGGGGGGTCTGAGCAGCAGGGATGAGGTCTGGGCACTGGGGTACATACCCAGGGCCAGCCTCGGGAGCTCTGCACTGCCATGCGGGCTGGAGGAAGGCAAGACATACTGAGGGGAGCTCTCCATGGGCAGTTTGTGCAGAAGACAGAGTAAGTCCAAGGGCAGAGCAAAGGGACGGCTCAAGGCTCAGTGTTTTCTCAGTCCTGAGGTCCTCCTTGTGGTAGAGTAGAGGCCTTGGGAGAGAGTGGTGAGGGTGAGAACCCTAGGGAGGACCGAGGGAGGAGGGAGAAGGGAGGAGGGAGGAGAGAGGAGGGAGGAGAGAGGAGGGAAGAGGGAGGAGGGAAGAGGGAGGAGGGAAGAGGGAGGAGGGAAGAGGGAAGGAGGAGGGAAGAGGGAGGAGGGAAGAGGGAGGAGGGAAGAAGGAAGAAGGAGGAGGGAGGGAAGAGGGGGGAAGAGGGAGGAGGGAGGAGGGACTCTCAAGTCACTCTCAAATGCTCTCAAGGGCTAAGATTAGCACTTAGAACAGGCTACTCACTTCCCTTCAACATGAACCAAATGCTAATTGGGGGCAGAGGTGCTAAAATGTTTAATTCTGAGCAGGCAAATGAGTTACGACTCTGGAGTGCAGTGATTCGTGAAGGCCAAACATTAGGGTGATAATGAGCAATAACATTCATTTCCTACAAATAGATACTTAGCACTAGCTTCTCGGTGTATAATGCAAGCGCTCGCCCTGCCCTGGTTCCCCGACAGCAGCACGGCTGGATAAACCAGGCACAGCCACACCCCAAAGTGTTAACTGCAAGAAAGAATGAGAGTGAAGCCCCCCTGAGGAGCTGAGCACTGTGAGGTAAGGGAGCCCTCAGGAAGGAACTCCATTTCTGAGGGGCTGGGGGTGTGGCTCACCTGGCAAACACAAAGCCTCGGCTTCCATCTCAGGTATCATAGTACCTGACTGTAACCTCAGTCTTCTGACAGTAGACACAGGATGGTGTGAAGTTCAGATCGTTTTTTTTAAGCTACGTAAGGAGTTCGAGGCCAGCCTGGTTGACATGAGAAACCCCACTCCATCCCTCAACACTAAAAAAGAATCCGTATGTGATAAAGCAACGGCCCTCCCCCTCGTGACTGTGATCAGAGCCCATGAAGGAAACTATGAACAGCTCCGCAGCGGAGCACGGCTGTGTACACAGCTTAGTGGGGGAGGTTGAGGCTCAGTGGAGGGAAGAGGGAAAAGGACATAGAAAGTAAGAAAAATGAAATAAGATCGCCTTGGGGCTGGGCACGGTGGTGTGTCGCTGTCACCTCAGCACTTGGGAGCCAGAGGTAGGCTTTGTGAGTTAGAGGCAAGCCTGGTCTATATAGTAAGTTTCAGACCAGTCAGGACTACATACAGACCTTGTCTGAAAATAACAACAACAACAAAAAAAAAACCAAACAACAACAACAACAAAAAAAAAAAAACAGAGGGGGGAAAATATGGCCCGGTTACAAATTTATATAAAAAGAAATCATGATCTCTATTATATACATGTATATACATCTACACACATACGCACACAGCAATGACTTAAAGCCATGTTAACTGAATGCCACTTGTCTGGTGGTGCCTGGACTGAGCCAGCAGGGGATTTGGAGCCTCCGCTTGTGATACTGTGAGTGGGGTACCCTTGAGGATGTGTGGTCACATATGGTTCTGTGTGGCTGCCCAGCTAGGACAGAGGAGTCTTGGCTCGTCTGAATTTCGAGTAAAAAGCACTAGGGTCAGGGAGGGAGTGCAGGAAGGGCTGGGACCCTGGACTTCAGGGGCAGCAGATGCAAAGCCTCGGGCAGACCAGAGGCCCTAGGGCATAATGCCCTAGGCCTGCCTCAAGGGCCTACTTACCACCCACTTTCTGGGGGAAGATGAAAGGACACTGAGAACAGGTTCCTTCTTACCAATTGCAAAAAGTAAAAATTCCATTACACAGAACCTTAATTCACACCTCTCTACCTCTCTGAGTTTGTAGCGTACTGAATTGCTGTGGACACGGCTCTATAAGCTCCAGTGGCTAGGATTAGTAAATGTCTCTCTCCTCGAATGGTCCACATGGACGCTACAGCTTGATTTTCTAGACTGCATTGCTCCCTGAGGGCAGCAGGAAGAGGTTATGCTTGGGGCATCCTTGGCTACCTTGTGCCTTTTCTCGCATACTCTGGGCATCAGATGTTGGTCTTTCTGTAGGAGTCAGGGAGACAGAGAAGGAGGGCTAGAAGACCACTGTGGGCCCCTTTGTGGGAGAACTATGGAACGTTGTGGAGGGGAAGTTGCCTTGTGAGGCATGCTTCTCTGGAAATGCCCATGTCCACTGGGTCCTGCACCATGTGCAGCTTGAGGGAGGGACGCTGTGGAGAGGAAGGCAGGCTGCCCGGGAGGACCCCACCCCAGAGCGGCTGTGGTGTAATGAGGTAAAACTTAGTGCAAAGCAGATGTTCTGACTTCCCAATTTGTCTGAAACTCAAAACACGGCGGGGTGGGGTCCCCTTCTCTGCGGGGTGCTGGCAGCTTTGGCTCTTGGACTAGTGACCGCTGCCTGACTGACAGGCACTGGGAGAGGCAGAAGGGTCCCTGCTTGGTTATGTAACCATTCTTTCACCCCAGCTCGGCTTCTAGGAGTCTGGACATTCCATTCTCCAGAGGGAAGAAAATGACAGATGTATTATTCAGCACTAATGCCGAAATTATGCAAGGAACCCAGACGCTGAGAGGCCTGGACTGGCCGACAAGCTGGCTGGAGGGCTTCTCTCTCCAGAGCCCAGAATCTGAAATCACACTGTGCCTGGGCAAGCTGGCTTGGGCACCGAGTGAGCACCTGTCTAATTCCCTGCTATCTTTTCTGGGAGGAGGGGCTGGATACCTGGAGACTAGGTGAGACTGACTGCCTGCCCAGAGCCCCGGTTTTCATTTGCCACAGGGCTGTCTCCATAAGCACCTATGGCTTCCTCACGGACATGCGTTCTGAAGTACCATTAAAGCACATCTCTTTAGTCAGCAGCTGGGTGGTGTGTGAGCCCCTCCCCTTCCCCCCACTACCTGGTTTCGGCTAGGCAAGGAGACACTGACACTTGAAGGCTGCTGTGGGAGTGATGGGCTCAATGCATCCACGCTGCAGGGATAAGACTGAGGTCATCTGTAGGGAAGGAAGGAACACGACACTGGCTTTCAGAGCAATGGATCCGACACTGGGGCCTCTGCTGGGTTTTGGAAGAAGGGACTAGAAGATTGGGAACTGAAAAACAAGTGACGCAACTCCAAGGGGACCCACAGCTGGAGCCGGACACTCATCTGGAAAGGCAGCAATGGGAGAACGGCTGGACACAGTTGTGCTCCAGCTACAGGCGGTCAAAAAAACCCGAGTTCTCAAATGAGGAGGGACAGGAGAAAGGACTTATATAAAGACCCTGATGAGATCCTTTCCTCTAGCTTGTCCTTTCCTGGGGCTCCTGCATTGCTGACCTTCCTGGTCACAGTCTCCCACTCCAGTGGGGCACACCCACAGCCAAGAAGGACACTCTTCCTGGATGGAACCGCCTGCCTACCTGCTGGTAGTTCCCTGTTCTAGCCTCGGTTTCCTTCCTTGTGAAATGGAGATGTACGTCACAGGACTACATTATGGTTGGAGGACAGCACCTACATCTCCAGGTGCACGGGAGGCCAGAATGACTTGGGATGCTATCCTTTTCTTTTAGAAGAGAAACCACAGCCAGGCGGTGGTGGCGCACTCCTTTAATCCCAGCACTTGGGAGGCAGAGGCAGGCAGATTTCTGAGTTCGAGGCCAGCCTGGTCTACAGAGTGAGTTCTAGGACAGCCAGGGCTACACAGAGAAACCCTGTCTCGAAAAACAAACAAACAAACAAACAAACAAACAAACAAACAAAAAGAGAGAGAAACCATATAACTCCAGCACTTGGGAGGCAGAGACATGCAGATCTCTGTGACTTAAGGCCAGCTTGTTCTACATAGTAAGTTCCAGGCCAGCCAGGGTTACGTAAGGGGATCCTGTCTCCAACAAATAAACTAGCCTACACCCAGATTTGCTCTGAATTGCACCAAATTGGTGGATGTCACAGGTCACTCCCTCTCCTCCTTAATAAAACCCAGAGTGAGGTGAGGGCAAGCCCTGGGCTCTTCCACACCACTGCAACAGCCGTGGTGTCCATTCAAGAGTTGAGTGCGTGAGCTCTGGGTACGCGGATGCAAATGCTTCAAACTGGCTCAAAATACCTGCCTCCCCAGAGAGCCCATCTAGAGCCTGGAGTCCCATGGAGAATGAACCCAGCTCACACAGAGCTCGCCATGCCACCGTCTAGTAAACACAACATTAATCTGTGGGCAATACCATCTTTTTGGAGCCCCATTGCTGGTTCCCATTGGCACTTGATGTGAGACAGTTAGACTGGTCCCGCCTTTCCCAGTTCCTCACCTTGCCAACTCTCACCCTCCTATCCACACCACTAGGCACGCAGAGGGCCCTTTACTGCTTGTCTCCAGGCCTCGGCTGGCTGGAGAAAGCCCGCTGGCAGCCCTCAGCCCTTCCTGTAGAATTCCTCGAGGTGAGAGACTTCTATGTCATAGTAACGAGTAGAAAAGCCTCTGAGAATTTCTCCCTTAACTGGCACATACTGGGGTCTCAGCTGAAGCTCACACAGAAGCCTAGACCGGTCTCTGATTCTTCTTTGCTGCGCTGCAGAGCAGCCTGTGACTTTTGGGGCTTCCCAGGTGCCCTTAAGGCCAATACAAGCAAGGTTTTCTTAGTTTTCAAGTTTTGAGTTTAAACATGGAGTCAAACAGGGGAAGAACACAAGGTAACCCCCAGGCTGGGACAGTGGCTCTGCACTTCACCTCTGAGCCTCCTCAGAGCCCTCTGTGGTTAACCCCAGTGATCATATTTCAGCAGGCTCTGGAGGCCCAGGCCCTGTGTGACCCTGCTCTGCAGGCATCAGGGGAAGGACCCTGGAAGCTCAGGGCTGGCCTCTGCTTGGTCCTCTTGACTTAGAGGGACTTTTATTTGTACAAAGGCTTGTTTTCCTCCAACAGCCACACAAAGGCTTCATTCTCTCAGGAAAAGCTCCCCTAGGTGCAGTTCCTATTTGAGCCTGAGGAAGGCTAAAGGCTCCGGAGTCCTTCCACCCCAGCTTTGTGAAGGCTTGTCTTTCAGAAACAACCACCACCCCAGCCTCCTCTCAGAGCTCTCTTTGGTTTACTCCACTCATGTTCCCCATGGCTGTTGTGACATGCGAGGGAATGAGGGTCTGGAAGAAGGTACAGGCCCCTCTAAGGGCAGAGGACGACCCCACCACTCAACACCTTAGACCTGTGCAGCCATCTGACTTCTGCAATTTGGAACCAGAGGCCACTCACTTTTTTTTTTTGGTCCATCTTTGTAATGAACGATCAGTTATGAAGTACCTAGTCATGTCAATAAAAGACCAGTAAGAAGGGAGAGGAAGCTAGGTGTGATGGTGAATGCCTTTAATTTTCAGTACTGGGGACACAGGCAGATCTCTGGGAGTTTGAGGCCAGTCTGGTCTACATGAGTTCAAGACTAGCCAGAGCTATACAGCAAGACCCTGTCTTAAAAAGAACAAGAGAAAACAAGAAGACAGACCATCCTTATTTGCACTGTTTGATAAAGACACCCCAAAAGCACTTGGGGGAGCAATAAGCACAGCAGAATACTATTTAGGATACTCCTGCATCTTGACTAAGCCGACATCTCACCTTGCCTCAGGGTACGGAAACGGTAGGGCCCTGAAGTGAGCTGTACACCCTATAGCAAACACTCAGCTCGCCGCTCCCCTGGACCAGATTACATCAGCTTTGAGGCTGCTGACAAGTGTCTCTGTAGAAAGTCAGGCCTAAAGATCAAACTCAGGGAGGTGCCCCATCTCCCTCAGGCCAGCTATTCTAACTCATTCCTTCTGAGGGGGTGGGGCGCAGCTGCAGTTGACAAAGGCTCTGCTGCCTTAGCAGAGAGGGTGATGGCCAGCTGGGGAGGCCGAGCAATCTGAGCAAACAATCTGATGGGCAGTGCAGGAGGGAGCCAGGATTCAGTGAGACTTGAATTGTAAGCCAGTCTCCAGCATCCACCACAAAGCCTCCAGGAGTCATGGACATTATGTAAGATGTACACTGTCCTTTTCTCTTCGTGATACTGAGGATCGCACTCGGGGCTCACACGTGTCAGGGAAGCTCGCTACCACTGAGCTACATCCCTACATCTAAGTTCTTTGCGGGGGGTGGGGGCAGTGTTGAGACAGGGTCTCACTATGCAACACTTGGCAGACCAGGAACTCACTATGGAGACCAGGTTAGCCTAGAACTCATAAAGCACAGCAGAATACTATTTAGGCTACTCCTGTCTCCCAAATGCTGGGATTAAAGGTGTGCACCATGACACCTGGTACCACAGGCACATGCAATTCCAGCTACCTGATCCCCCCCACCCCCTCCACTGGTTCCATGTTCACTCTCCTTGTCGAAGTGTAGTGATTAAAGTCAGTCACGGCTTTCCTACCAACTACAGGGTGATGCGGCACGAAGAGTGGACAAGCAGTATTAGGTCCTACTGCTGCCCTCCACTGCCAAGAGGACCGCAGAGGAACCATGTCCCCATGTTCACCCATCAGAGAGCCCCGGTCTACTTCCAATACCTTGGAGTCCAAAGGCCTGGGAGAGGGTGTGAGCAGTCTTGGGCAGCAGCCAGTCTTTAATCCTCCCTGAGGAACCTAGAGACAGACAAGAGGCCTGGGCCCACATCACCGTCTCCAGCACACAGCTGACAGCCACAGCAGCCAGGGCAGGTAACTAAGCAGCCGACCCTGGAAAGTGTTTCAGAGTTTTTATTCCCAGCTCCACACCCTTTTCAGCCTGGGCTTCAGGTTTCCAAGCAGTTGTTTCTTACAGTTCTGAGAGAGTGGTTCCATCACAGATGACCAAAGGCTGGACCCCTCTGGCTACGATGTAGACCTTCCAGTGGGCAGCACCGGCATAGCCTTGGAGGAAAACAGCAACAGGAAGGCAGTGAATGTCTGGGAGCGGACAGTGGGACAGAGCTACAGAGCCACGGGTCTGCTGGCTGGCTGCTCTTGCTCAGAAGGTCTCTGGGCTCTGAAACCTAAGTAACGATTCCTTGCTCTTATTAGTTCTCTGTGACCTGATATTCAAAGAGACTCCGAATACAGAGATTTTCTCCCACCATGTTATGGGCAACTGACACCCGTTGGCTGGTCACAAAGCAGCTTGTTTTAGATGAGGAAAGCATTGGCCATCAGTTCTCAGGATGTATGTGGAGAGTGTGTGTGTGATAGCTTCCTGTTATGTAGACTAGGCTGGCCTCAAGTCTGGGATCCTCCTGCCTCAGGCTCTTGATGGCTAGGAATTCAGGTGTGGCTTTATCAAGACAGGGTGGGTTCGGTGGGGAGCACAAGGCTATTTCTAAGATGATTTTACTAGAGCACACACAGATAAACTTAAATCAGCACTTTCCATGTGCTCTGTAAACACTGTCCTGAAGGAATTCTGAAGAAAGAGGCTTTCACAGTTCTTCCACGACTTCTCAGACCCTTTGTATATCCTGCCCACTGTGTATAAAGACTCAGAAAGCCCGGTGCCAGGGCCTTCTCAGACCGCTCCTGTTTCTACCCACGGGCCATGAACGACGTGAAGAACTGTTTAGAAAGCTTAGACCTGCTGGGCGGTGGTGGCGCACTCCTTTAATCCCAGCACTTGGGAGGCAGAGGCAGGTGGATTTCTGAGTTTGAGGCCAGCCTGGTCTACAGAGTGAGTTCCAGGACTGCCAGGGATATACAGAGAAACCCTGTCTCAAAAAACCAACCAAACAAACAAACAAACAAAAAAAAAAAAGAAAGCTTAGACCTAGACCGTCTGAGTGCGTGAGGACGGTGATGCGCTGCTCCCACACAGCACAGAGTCTGTGGCTCACAGTACTGGCTTGCACGTGGATCAGGGCGGGTCTCTTGCCGGGTGTAGGGCCACACCTGTATTCCTCACACATGTAAGACCAAGGCAGGACGTCTTCCAGTTGGAGGCCAGCTACGATTCCGCAGCCAGACCCCAACTTAAAAAGGCCAAGAGTAAGTTAAGTGAAGTGAGTACACCTGGGAGCCGGAGCTAGTGCCCACGCCTGTACACACTGTCCTACAGGGTGCCAGCCCTGAGACTGAAGCAGGAGGACTCCTGCAAGTATGACACCAGCTTGGGCTATATGGTGATACCAGGCCAGCCAGACTACACGCAGCAAGACCATGTGTTTAAAATTGTAATTAAAATCATCTCAGGCTTTTTCTTTTAAATATTACACAACCTTAAACGCTGGTTAGAGTGTCCAGGAGGCAGTGGCTGGAACCTGTCACTGAGTGCTCAGAACAGGCACTCACCATCACTGGGTGACTGAGGAAGGGTCACATGCTCTTGCTGGGACTGTGCCTAACACGTGGCATCCTTGATGACGCCTCCACTCCTGAATTCCCTGTCATCTATAATTCCTCCCCTCCACCTCCAGGTTAAAGAGTATTTTGGTAAAAAATTAGAAACAGAAATAAATCATAGTCAGTGTCCCAGGCCCATTGGTAAGGCTCCCGAGTGGCCATGAGACACCCCCGTGGTCTGACTCCAGTCCTCACCCGCTGTGGCAGCGGCCTCCACTCCTACCAGGGCTTCGGGTGCCAACCCCCCCCCCACTTTCCTGGGGTTACTCTTCTCCTCAGTACCTGCCCCTCTTCTGTGCCTGCCACATGGCTGGCCATCCAGGCTCTGCCAGCCAGAAGCCTGGCCTTTGTGTCTCAGGTGCTGTCACCTCACCTCCTCTCTTCAAACCCTATAATGGGCATTCTGGGTGCTGTGGAACCAGGTAATCTGGAACTGGGAATATTTAAAGTGCTTCTGTGGTTGTCTGAACACTGCTATTTGTAGAGGACAAGACAGAGAGAGAGACCACACATCTCCAACTCCATTTTCTGTAACGGGTCACGCTTGATGTAAGGTCACCCCACTGCAGGCAACAGGGCGGGCTGTTTCCATGCAGGCATCCACTGTTAGCACAGTTTCTCGTGGCTGGACCAGACCAGTGGGACCCCAGTACTACTGCTCTGTCTGGGTCACACTTTCCATCCCCACACTAAAACAAGGCTCTGGGCGTTCGGAGCACAGTCTGGCACGGTGCCAGCTCGCCGCCCTTGCTGAGCTGAGAGCTCTCTGAGTGTCTCAGGACTTCTGGTGAGCAATGCCCAAAGGACCCAGCCCCGGAAGCGGCCTCAGCTTAGCAGGGGCTCCAGACCTTACCAGGTCTTGTGAAACAGCACGAGCCGGGCAGCCATAACAGTTGCTGCTATCTTTGTTCTGCTGAGAGGACTGCTGGCAACTGACTGACTCTGGAATAGATTCGAGGATACTGACTGGGAAACATGGAGCAGAAACCAAGGATGGGCCACGCTATTGAGTCTGGACATGGCTGTGGGGCCCACATGGTGGAGACGCTCTGTGGGGAGGTGGCAGCCCTTTACTTCATGCTGTCTAATTTGCACTTGGATAAAGGTTTCCTCTGCCCTCGCCATGGCTCTGCCTGGTATGCCTGTGTGAGCCAGAGACTTGAGGCTGCCTGAGGTGATGCTGGGGCACTGGGGAGGTCATGTGACTCTCATCTGAATATTCTAAATAACTCCTAGAATCCCTCTACCTTGAAGTACCTACGGTTAACAGCCATCATCACTCTCAGTTGCCTGTGCACCCCCTCCCTCCTCTCCCCCTCCTCCCCTCCCCCCCCACGTCACCTTAGTGGTTTTCTTCTAAGTCAATATATTGACTCTGTTAATCAAATGTTATTCTGATCCGACTGGACAGAGCCTACTTGTAGGCAGTGTTTGATACTTGGAAATACTGTCCTCCTGGAACCCACGTACCGATATCCCCAGACTCTATCGGCATGGCCACGGACTGACAGTGTCTTCGGCACTGGAAGGGAGGGATGAGCTGCAGCATGGCTTCCCCGCTGCCTACGGTAAACAGGTCCTGCACCTTATACATCTGGAGCACAGTCGGTGCAGGAGAGAGAAGAGAGAGCAGTGGTGAGCAGACAAAACCCTTTACACGGGACAGCTTTTTTTTTTTTTTTTTTTTGAGACACAGTCTGTCTGTCCTGGAGCTTTACGTAGCCCAGGTTGGCCTTGAACTCACATAGTTCTCACATAGTTCTCTCCCTCCTGAGAGCTGGGACTAAGGGGTGTGCTAAATGTCTGGACTTTCACGTGGTCTTTAGTTTCTTAGCTGGCTGAGCAACGAGGAAAACATGATTAATAACAAATTGTATAATTATGTCTAAAAGACAAAACAAACTCGTCTTTCCTAATCGTGACATCTCCTGG
Source organism: Grammomys surdaster (assembly GCF_004785775.1). Classification (NCBI taxonomy): domain Eukaryota; kingdom Metazoa; phylum Chordata; class Mammalia; order Rodentia; family Muridae; genus Grammomys; species Grammomys surdaster. The sequence continues at coordinate 483,398 of NW_021604628.1, read as the reverse complement.
AACTGAGACCAGAGTAAAAATCTCTTCTATGGGCTATTTATTTTCATTTTTTTAAAAAATTTAATTATCTGTATCCCTATGGGTCGTCTTGGAGGTCAAAGAGAGAGCCAGAATCCCTGGAGCTGGAGTCATGGGAGCTGGGAGCTGAGGGTGGGTCTTCTGCAAAAGCAGATGTGCTCGGAAGTGCGGGGCCTCTCCAGCCACCTACAGGCTCTGAGGAGGAGCTGTGTGACTTACTGGGCAACATCCTCAGTGTCAGCCCAAGAGCACACAGCTTCCCAGGTGTGTCTCCATGGCCACATGGAGCCATCTCACTAGCAACCTGGGGAATAGGAGGCCACCTCTTCTCCTGAGCCGGCTCGAAGGTAACAGGCAGCCACACTGGCAGGTTCTCCATCCCCCATAGTCCTGAAAGTCATCCTGCAAGACCACAGTCAGGTGGGTGCAGCCCTCACTCCCAGGCTGAGGCTCAGGCGCCACCTGTTCATGCCCAGGAAGGAAAGAAGACTGAGGGCCAACCCTAGGCAACATTGAGGAAGAGGGGAGTGGAGCAGAGTAGTGACCAGACCCTGCTTCTTCTCTATGCCAAGACTGCCCTGGGATTCTGGACCTTGGCTTTACCAGGGCCCAGGGACGGGGAGGAGGACCACAGGGTGGAGCAGTGAGGTTGGTCAAAAAGAAAGCTTGGGCCAGGGTGGGGATGCACATGCTCTAAGAAACCAGGCTCTCAGGATCCCTGTCTTTGGGGCCACTCCCTTCTCCAAACACTCCACAGATAACTTCAATAACCACGTGAACGGCTGCCCTGACTCTCCTGGCTGGACTCCTCTGGGTTCAGCAAGCTGATGAAATTCACTTCAGTATTCAAGTGGGAAAAATCAAGATAAGGTCCCTCGCCCAGAATTCTATCATGATTATGAAAATAAAATCACACAGCGGCCCTGAGCTGGACACAGCAGGCCAAAGCACTCAGTCTGAGGTGAGAGCCCAGCCGTCCCCACACTGCAGGCAGGCGTTCTTCTACACGACGTGGGTTTTATAGGCTTTTACATTCCTTTAAGACACATCAGCAAGTTTGGAACAAACAGAGTATCAGGAGGCTTCGGACACAAACCAGAGCTGGCAGAAGGCCACAGGTGGGAAACTTTACCCCTTTAATTATCCAAAACAATCAAAATTCAGAAATCTTTCTCAGGAATACAACTCATCAAAAAAAAAAAAAAAAAAAAGAAAAGCAACTCAGACCCACGGACAAGGGCTTCTCCCCACCTGGCCCTGGCCGTTGGGATTGGGTGGGATAAGCAGGCCAGCTGCTGGCCTTCAGTGCCATTCAGAAGTCCAGGGCCTCAAGTGTTGGCCCTGTCCTTTGCCTTGATGCTGTTTGTGGGTGGGGTTTTCAAAGTTCTCCTGAATTTGGGTAAAAGGTTTCTCTCGGGTTGCACTTCTTGACTTACAAAAAGAAAAGACCAGGACCACGATGGCACACTACACCCTGACAGCCTGTCTACCTTCTGATTTGAGGTAGGGATGCCAGACCAACTTCACACTCCTTTAAAGAGGAAAAGCAACAGGACACAGATCTACAGGCAGAGTTTCTGGCAATGTGCCTTCAAGCCAGAGGCCAGCAGCAGTGGGAGCCCTTCAAGTCACCCTCTGAGTCTGTCTGCAGAGAAGGCCTTCATCGTATCAGTTCACATCCCAAATGGGGGAGGCTCCCACCCAGGTCCTCCCCACGTCTTACCTTGCTACCCACCACAGGTTCCGGTTGGATCAGGAAGCACTTGTTTAAGGAGGCATCTTTTGGAAATGGAAGTTGGGTAAAAACAGGGAAAAGTTCCCGTAAAATCTGGGATCTGTTCAGAGGCCTTCTCCTAGAAAGTTGTGAAGCAGAAACAAGTCAGCAGTAGGTGAGCTGGGCCACTGCAGGAGGGGGCAGTGCGGGTGGGCAACGGTGGAGGGGAGGAAGGGAGGAGCTGGACTCTACCTTTTCACTCTCTCTTTTTTAAAATAATTATTTAAACATTTTTATTTATGTAGTTGGACATGGTAGCACATACCTTTAATCCCTGCACTTGGAGGCAGAGTTTGTGGGCAGTCTGGTCTAGACAGTGAATTCCAGGATAGTCAGGGCTACATGGTAAGCCTTGTCTCTTAAAAAAGTGTGTGTGTGCCGGGCGGTGGTGGTGCACGCCTTTAATCCCAGCACTTGGGAGGCAGAGGCAGGTGGATCTCTGAGTTCGAGGCCAGCCTGGTCTACAGAGTGAGTTCCAGGACAGCCAGGGCTACACAGAGAAACCGTGTCTTGAAAAAACAACAACAACAAAAAAGTGTGTGTGTGTGTGTATATGTGTGTGTGTGCGCGCGCGCACGTGTGTGCATATGCCACACATCTGTGAGTGGACACAGAGGGCAGAGAGGGAGTTAATCCCCTGTTAAGAGTTCTGCTGTGGTGCTGGGAACCGAAGTCAAGTCCTCTGGAGCAGAAGCACTCTGACCTGCTGACCCTGCTTGGTGTTCTGGGACAGGCTCATGGATCCCGCTGCCCTCTTCCTCTGTAGCAGAGCACAGCCTTTTCCTCCTGCCCCACAGCCCAGCGCTGGGACTGTGGCACTCATCACCTCACCCAGCAGGATCGTGTCTGCAGTCTGGGATCCAGGCTGATAATCCTGCAGACCTGAGGCACTGTACCGGCCATGGGCAGAGAGAAGCCCGACCGTCAGCCGTCTGTGTGGATAGAATGCTAAGTCCGGCTGCAGCCTCACCTAGAACAGGATCCACTCACTCATCCTGGAGAAGAAGCTCAAGTGATGCAGGGACAGAGACTGAGGAAGGGAGGCCGTGTGCAGCCTGGGCAGCCCGGGCAATGGGGCATTCTACCACACAGAGATGACACAGTTAAAGTAAGGTGGGTGGCCAGGGATATGGCCTGGCAGGCAGAGGAGCTAATGTGTAACCCTGACAACCTGAGCCTGCCCCTTAGATCTCAGAAATTGGCAGGGTAGAATCAATCAATGAGATCTGTCCCCTGATCCCAGCAACTGAGGGGGCTAGAGACATGACTCAGAGGTTAAGAGCTTATTTTGTTTAAGAAAAAAGAAGGGTGTGTATGTGTGTGCTGGAGATAAGGTTCAGTGGTTAAGAGCACTGGCTGCTCTTCCGGAGGCCCTGAGTTCAATTCCCAGCAACCACATGGTGGCTCACAGCCATCTGTAATGGGATCCGATGCCCTCTGCTGGTGTGCAGGCATACATAGAGACAGAACACTACATACATAGTAAATAAATAAATAAACGTTAGAAAAATAAAGAGAAAAGAAAGGTAGAGACATTGAGAAATTGTCCAGAAAAGGAGCACTGAGATGGCTCAGCGGTTAAGAGCACTGGCTGGTCTTCCAGAGGTCCTGAGTTCAATTCCCAGCAACCACATGGTGGCTCACAACCATCTGTAATGAGATCCAATGATGTCTTCTGGTGTGTCTGAAGACAGCGACAGTGGACTCATATACACAAAATAAAAGATGAATTATCCAACAAAAACCCTAAGGTGAAGTTTTAATTATTCCTTTGAACCAGTTCTCCATGGAAGCTGGCTCTTCCTTTCTTGCCAGAGGGAGCCTCGGCCTTAATGAATGGCTCCTGTTTCCTGCGGGACACAGAAAAACTCGGAAAGCCAACTGGTTTCAATCTTCCGAGTGAGCTCAGGACACAGACTTAACCTCTCTGAATCTACTCTTGTGATCTGCAGAGCGGGGATGAGCATGAGTGGGATGCAGTTGTTCTATTATGCCTTCCCTTCAACCCTCGGAGCCTTCTCCATCAGAACAAGGTCAAACGCATGTAAGCAGATTCATGATGGTTTGAATGAGAATGTCCCCCATAGGCTCGGGTGTTTGAATACTCGGTCCTCAGTCCTTAAGACTGTTCTGGAGAGGCTTAGGAGGTGTCGCCTTGCTAGAGGTGTGTCACTTTGAGAGTTTAAAGTCTCTGCTTGGTGCAGGGGATTGATTCTTATTCCTCTGGAAATATGAGCACAGATAAACAGCTCTTTATTACAGCATGAGAAAAGTACCTAAGACCGAGAGCTTCTGCACAGCAGGGAGCTTCCTTAGCTGCCCTGTTCCCTTCCTCTCTGCATTCCATGTAGGTTGACGTGGCTTCAGTCCTTGACTTGAAGGTGTGCTGTGAGCTGACCACATGGTACTGGCTCTTCCTGTCTGGCACCTGCCTGTCCTCCTGTATATGCATGCTACGCACCCTTCCCACTTACCATGGGTAAGGAAATGGGAACCACCTCTCAGGAAAGCAGCGCCACCACTTGGTGAAAAAGCCCTCGGTGAAGCCCTCTGTGACTTCAGGGTACTGACATGAGAAACTCTGAATCTGCGCAGACAACAGAGGCTGTCCTGTCTTAGTGACACAGAGAGACAAAGACCGCAATCAGTTACCACTGCTTTGCAAGGCTTGATACAGCCTTTTATGGGCAGGCTGTTCATAAGACAACCTGGCTTCTTGCTTACCTTGATCACCAGAGGACGGAGTCTTTCAAAATTCTTTGGAGTATCTTCTGGGAGCGTTACCTTGAGGGGTAATATCTGGGCACAGCCAGTGCAGTTGGCAGGGATGGGCTCTGACTCGTTCTGCTCACAATTATTTGATGACCAGGGGTCAAAGTCTGAGAGGAAGAGACAGAGAGCAGACAGGAACAGAACAGGTGGTGAGCCCAGTAACCCAGGAACGAGAGAAGACAGGAGAGTAGCAGTTTCCCTGGAGGCCTCTATAAGGAGGTATGGAGGGTAGGCTTCTGGGAAGGAGAGGTGCTTCTCTCCACACACTTTCCTACACTTTGTGGAAAGACGTTCCACACGCACACACGTTTCCTAAACCAAACCCCTCAACAGAGGCGAACAGCTCCAACAAGCATTCAGCTACACAGTTCTCCTTGTCTCTAACCTGACATGTCTGCCGTCTTCAGCACAGGGTGGGGCAGTGCACAGGTGCCCCCCACATCAAGAGGCTCCTGATGCATGAACACAAGCGGGTATTCTGGTGTAGCCTGCACCCTCAGTTCTTGTGCACTCCTGTGTGGGGACCAGGATGACTTTGGAAAGGAAGAGTGAGGTAAGACAGAAGGGCTGGAGACACAGAGGATTGCCTCTGTCTATAAGACAGTGTTCTGCCTCAACTCACACCTTAGGGATGTGTTCCTACCTACTGCTGCATCCAATCTCAAGGATGGCAATTCGGTCAGAACAGGAGTCCCACCTAGACCCAAGCTTAAGTGGCAGCTAGCTGTCTGACACTCCTCCTTGGCTTCTCTGAGGGGTCCTTACCCATAGCCTCTTTTATCTGGTTTTATCATGTTCTAACCTATTGCATTATTTGTTATTTCCTGTTCTATGTTAAAAGCTCTGTTTGTTTCCAACATGTTTCACAAGATGACTCTGAAGAGGGATCCCAGAACAGAAAGGCGACACAACTAAAGATGGCTAACACAGTAGGCCTTTTAAACCAAAACACACACTTGAAAAACCATTCCTCAGCTGGGCGTAGTGGCACATGCCCTCAATCTCAGCACTTGGGAGGCATGGCAGGTGGGCCAGCCAGGTCTACAGACTGAGTTCCAGGATACTGAGGGCTACACACAGAAACCTGTCTCAAAAACCAAAACAAATTAAAACAGAAAACTGCTCTCCACAGAACATTCTCTGAGACAGACAGAGAGCACACTTTTTTTCCCCCTAAAGACAGTGGCAGGTGCAGGCATCCTCACCAGAAGGGACTGCAGTGTGCACTCTGTCTTCTGTGGCACCGACCAGACACAGCACCTGGCTTTCTTTGAGAGCTGTCTCCACTTCCAGGGCTCTCAGGCAGATGCTACACCTTTCCTGTGAGACACCTCTTCCCTTCAGGGCTCTCTAGGGCCTGTTGGAATCCCCTCAGGGCTGCCTGTTTACATGCCACATAAGGGGCTGCCAAGTTACACATTTTTCTTCTCTTCTTGAATATTTTCAAATGTTTCTCATTAAGAATGAAATATGATGATTTCTTGTCAAAATACAACAACTCCCTCCAGGTAATGGATGCACAAGGAAGCATAAATAAAGAGAAGTTGGCATGAGGAAAAAGAGGACAAGGGAAAGAAGCTTCCGGTGGAGTCGGCCTGCCTCAGCTTGCTCAGTGTGAGGTCTCCTTTCTTATCTCACAGAACAGACCTGTATGCAAGAAGTTCCTTCAGGAGCTTCACGCACGCAAACTTATCACTCCTCCCACAGGAATTTGAAAATCAGAAGCTTTTGAGCATAGGTTTCCAGATGTTTTAGTAAAGTTATTCTAGGTTGTGACAAAGATGTCCTGAGAGAGAGGCCGGCAAGAGGAAGGCCTGGTTATATCTTGGTTTTAACCTTTGTTGGGCAAGGAACACTTGAAGAGAAGAGACAGCGCTGAGACGCCAGAGGTGTGGCAGTCTGGAAACAAAGAGGTGTGAGGAAGACTGCTTCAACTACAGGCCTTCCCAGGTGTCTGTATGTCTGTCACCGCCTTGTCCAGGGAGCAGTAGCACAGGAGAGCTGCAGACTTCCTCACATGAGGCACTACACTTCAGACTTATTCTGTAGTCACACCATTCTGTCAGAATCAGTGAATTATGAAAATCTTCCCACAAGGTGAGAGGTGAGTGTCAGGACAAAGGGGTGTCTCCTAATCAGGACAGATGCGTGGTGGGATGGCAAGCGCAGCTCTGAACCTTTAATTGTAACTTGGGGTTTCTGTTTGGTTTGGGGGTGCTGAGCATCTAGGTAGGCAGCCCACCGTGGGGCTGTCCCTCTAGGCTCGTGACAGGTTCAATTTTATTATGAGGTGATGGTGTCCAGGCGGGGTGGCCTTGCCAAGTAAGCACTGACAGAAACACTAAGAGACTGGGAACTGAGAGGAAACCCTGGGGTGCGGCTCCCTAAATCAAAGCGATACACGTGAGTGCTAATGGGGCTTGGCACAGGGAAACAGTCCAAGAGGTAATTAATACCTCAGTATGTAAAAGTCATCAGCTTCTTGGCCAGGAGTGGTGGCACATAGCTACAATCGCAGCTTCTTAGGAGGCTGAGGCAGGAGGATTGTGAGTTTGAGGCTTGCCAAAGCCACACAGCAAGACCTCACCTCAAAAATCAATATAAAGCAAAAAACAAAACAAAACCCAAAACACAACAGTTTTCTTACTCTTCTAGTCATGAAATCAGCTAAGTGGGAAAGAACCCAATCCATAATAAGGAGCAGGGATTTACGAAAGGGGACGGGCTGAAGTATTTCTATGAGAGGACTGAGCAGCAAGCACACGTGCTATGAGCCTGATGTAGTGTGGAAGAGGCTGCTCGTGTTTCTGGTGCGCTCAGTTCCTCTGGCCCGAGCAGAGATAGGATTCCTCTAGGTAGCCCTGGCTGTCCTGGAACTTTTTATATATTAAGCTGGTCTTGAACTCAGAAATTTGTCTGCCTCTATCTCCTGAATTCTGAGATTAAAGGCATTTGCAACGCCACCCTCTCTTCTACAAGGTTGTTTTAGAGACAGGCTAGCCTAGAACTTGTTATATACACCAGGCTGGCCTTGATCTCACAGAGATCTGCCTCTCAAGTGCTTGGATTTGTGCCTGGCCTTTTGTGTTTGTTTTTTGTTTTTAAAAACAATGTCTTACTAGGTGGGATGATGTTTTAGAGTCACCAGAGGTTTTGGCACAAGCTTCATAAATTGAGTTTGATCCCTTGAGGCCATGGTAGGAGAGAACTGGCTCCAGAAAACTGTTCTCTAATCTTGACATGTGCACTACTGTGTACAAGTGCACATGCGCGTGTACACACACACACACACACACACACACACACACACACAATTGATACTTAAACAGGACTGGTCCCAGTATTGAACTTGTGATACTTCCTTCTGTCTTGACCTCCCAAAGGCTGTGATTATAATTATATCTGGCTCCAAGAGTAACCAGTAGAGATGACTACTAGTACATGTATGTAAGTGTGTGTGTATACAGTAGAGATGACTACTAGTACATGTATGTAAGTGTGTGTGTATACAGTAGAGATGACTACTAGTACATGTATGT
>NW_021604628.1:475015-475285 GCF_004785775.1 Grammomys surdaster | reverse complement strand
GTAAGTGTGTGTGTATACAGTAGAGATGACTACTAGTACATGTATGTGTGTGTGTATACAGTAGAGATGAACACTAGTACATGTATGTAAGTGTGTGTGTATACAGTAGAGATGACCACTAGTACATGTATGTAAGTGTGTGTGTATACAGTAGAGATGACCACTAGTACATGTATGTAAGTGTGTGTATACAGTAGAGATGACCACTAGTACATGTATGTAAGTGTGTGTGTACAGTAGAGATGACCACTAGTACATGTATGTAAGTGT
>NW_021604628.1:394766-475005 GCF_004785775.1 Grammomys surdaster | reverse complement strand
GTGTGTGTGTACAGTAGAGATGACCACTAGTACATGTATGTAAGTGTGTGTGTGTGTACAGTAGAGATGAACACTAGTACATGTATGTAAGTGTGTGTGTATACAGTAGAGATGAACACTAGTACATGTATGTAAATGTGTGTGTATACAGTAGAGGTGAACACTAGTACATGTATGTAAATGTGTGTGTATACGAGCACTCCATATTGTAGTATCGAAACAAATTACAGGATGGTACAAAACATAAAATCCTTCAAAAGTATACAATGGGTTGAATAGCACCACCCCCCTCTTTCTGGATTTGGAAACAGTGTCCTTGCAGATACAGTTACCATGGGGTCCTGAATCCAATCGGAATGCTGCCCTGACAACAGGAGAGGACACACAAACCTCCAGAGCAAAGACAGCTTGTGAGGTCAGAGACAGACAGTGAGTGGAGACACAAGCGGGCCACAGGCGAGGACAGTCAGAGCTGCTACCGACCACCGTGCCAAGGGCCATTGCAGGCAAACATTTCATCTCAGAACCCTGGCTCCCACAATTTCCAGAGGATCATTTGTGTTGTCTGGAGTGATCCAGACTGCAAAACTTTGTTTTGGCAGCATTAGAAATTAACAGTGTGTCTAGGTAATAATATTATGCATATAGTTTTTAAGGATCATATATATGTATGTATTTATGGAATAAAAGCGATTTTTCGGCCAAGTGTGGTGGTACATGTACAGTAATCCTAGCACTGAGGGGGAGGCTAAGGTAAGAGCATCATGAAGGTCACCCTGGGATATAGAGTGAGACCCTATTTAAAATAAACACACACACACACACTCACACACACACACACACTCTCACACACACACACACACACTCACACATATATATGTATATGTATGGCTCAAGCCCTGGATTCAAGCTTACCATTAAAAAGGAGGGCTTTTTCATGTACACGAGTGTTCATGTGTGCTCAGATGTACGTGTACATATACGAACATGCATGTGGAGGACAGAGGACAACCCTGACCTCAGCCTCAGTAATGTCACCCTCAGAAACACCATCCAAGCACCCAGACCAGCCTGGCTTCCCCAGCACGGGGATCACAAGTGTGCACCATCACGCCCATGCGCCGTTTTCACTCGGGTCCCAGGTAAGAAGTGCAGGTCCCCATGCTTACAGGGCAAGCACGTCACAACTAAATTAGCCATCTCTCCAGCGCCAGTGAGTAGTTTTATTTTTTATTTTTTAATGTTTTAGTTAGGTATGGTGGTGCTTGCCTTTAACCCCAGCACTTGGGAGGCAGAGGCAAGTAGATCTGAGTTCAAGAGGTCACCGAACATACATTGACAGCCCTGTCTCAAAAGTCAACCGATCAGTCAAATAACCAATCAATCAAAACCCAAACCAAAATGAAAATTGCTTTAATTGCTTCTCGATCTTTTGGCTAAGGTCATGTACAAAAATATCTTAAATGATTTTTACTACTGTTTATGAGTGTTTGCGTGATACGTCTGTGCTTGCCACAGAGTGCGTGCGGAGACGAGAGCACAGCTGTGTGGAGTCCAGTCTCTCCTTCCACCTTTATGTGGGTTCTGGGGATCAGACTCAATTTGACAGGCTCACAAGGCGAGCGACTTTACCCTGTGACCCAGTGTGCCAGCCCAAGAGCATCTTTCTTAAGAACAAAATCTTGTCTCTTTATTGACTTTATGCATGTTAAATATCTTCTTAGTGAAGATGTCTCTGGAGATCAGGACTATCAGCGAGACACAGCTAGTCTCTCCTAAGGCAGCCCTAAGAAGTCCCTGCAGGAGCAGAGCAGATGGCCAGACCGGTGGCCAGCAAGATGGGGGAAAGAAGAGGGATACGGATTGTGAGGAGCACGTAACACAGAATGCCCACTGTCAAGGAGAGAACTCCTTTTGCTTTCTGCACAGTCCTGGGATCACTGAGGAGGAATGGGGCCATGGATTCTGGTAGAGATGGGGGACATGGAGGTAGAGGTTCACCCTCCCACAGTATCCCACAGAGGTATGGCCGCTCCAGTTGGCCCTCCATCTCTATAGAGGTTTTGTCTGTAAAAATGGCAGGAGTTGCCATACTAGTAAGCAAAATGCTATTTGGGAAAACAGCTAGGAGCAGCAGCAGCAGCCAGGGCACCCAGCCACCCTGGCTCAGCACCTTCCTCCAGCTCTATAAAACACTACTTCCTGTTTCTGCGATGCCTGTGGTTCCCACCCACTTCAGCTTGTAGCAGAAAGGGAGAGGCCACCCTGGAAGGCTCTCAGCAGCTGTCCACCTTTCCCTAAGTCAGGGCTTCCTCACTGCAGACACCCCCTCTAACGACTAGATATGTTAGAAAACAAAGCCAAGTGCGACGCAGAGGAGAAAACCTTGGGGCCGACTGACTCTCAGTACAGTCAGACCTCAGCCCACATGCACTCTGAAGTGTCCGACCTCAAAATCAAGGTGACATGTGCCCACCTCAGGACACCTTCATCACCACCTCCCCCACTTGCTTTCTCGTCCTAGAAACATGCTCAATAAAGCTCACAACCTTTTTCCCCAAGTTCTCCCCAGGGTCTGGATCATTCCATTATTTGAAATGTCAAGAGTCAGTGTCTCAGAGCAAACATGGCCTTGCAGTGCGTGTTGTGTACAGAACCCCAGACCTCCAACTCTTTCTCACGAATCGGGCACTGTGCAGAAGAGTGGGTGGGCTGACCTACTGTGAGGACCTCCTGATGCCTAGGAGTTGTTTACAAAGGAAACTGACTCATGCTGGCTCCATGCAGATAGCCATGGCACAGCCTAGAATTCTCAGTAGGGAAGGCTTTTCACACACATTATTAACCTAGCTGAAAGCAAGGCTAATATAAATCAATCCCCTTCTGGGCAGAAAGGACAGTGAAGAAAGTAAATGCACAAAGCTCTAGCTCTGTGGGAGAGCAGGACTGAGGGGCCTGTCTGTGGTGCTCGCAGACAACAGTGCAGTGCATACACAGAGGAGGGGCGCCTCCCACTTTTCAGAACCCTTACCTGGGGAAGAACATCAAATGAGGAGCCAACTGACAGAAACCAAAGAAACTGACAGCAAGAGCAGCCTCATGAGGACCTGCAGGCCTGACTTCCTACTCTAGGATGTGCTCAGAAGAACCTGAGGAGCCCATGACAAAGGGCCCTCATTCTTACCCGTGTGCTCACTGCCTGATGAGCCTACTCATGGAAGTTCCTGTTACAGAGCCCCTTCCAGCGGCTGGAGTGAAGCCTGACAATGAAGGTGGCCTCTTCAAGGTCTCCTGCATCGAAGGCAGCATGCCCAGAATCATTTTCACACAAATCCAGAATGGATACGGCACCTTTTGCCAACCATTTTACTTAGGGAGCACTGTACTCAAACTATTCCGATAGCGTCCCTGTCCTTGTGAGTTCTCACAGGCGGACATTTATTTCTCTCCAGCATTGGACAAGCTAGTCAGCCTCCAGCACAGCACTCGCCTCAGAGTCTGTGAGGACTGAGACGTGAACCTGAGGTGCACAGCACAGTGCCGTTCCAGAGCACTCGCACAGGAAGCGAAAGCTCCTGGCACCAACAAGGCCTGCAGCCCAATCTCCAGCACCTCAAGGAAAAAGGATCTTATTTTATTTTTCATTTCTTTGAAATCCAAGTATTTCATAGCTGGGCTGTGGCCTGGACTTTAAGCCTTATTAATTCCTTAGTTCTGAAGCAATGAAGGGCCAAACTCCTCAATGACACTGGATCCATGTCCTCCTTCTTTTGAAGGTGCAGAATGCAGGACGCCCCACTGTAAGCACAGATCCAGCCACCCCCCCCCCCAACATGTGGGCCAGCCAGGCATCTCACTGTAGGGGTGTGTCCTGACTGGACACTGTCCACTGTGTTTAAGTCAGATGGTCTGTGTGAGTGTAATTGGTGTTATTCCTAAAGCATAAACACCAGTGGCAACCTCAAAATGATCCCCGCTGCTCAGCAACAAAGCGCCTCAGGATGGGTGTGGTCTCATGAACCCCTCCTCATTGAGGACCGAATGATGCTGGCTCCATCTTGTACAGACAGCCACAAGTATCTTTATGGGTTTTTTTTGTTTGTTTGTTTGTTTTTGTTTTTTCAAGACAGGGCTTTTCTGTGTAGCCCTGGCTGTCCTGAAACTCAGTCTGTAGACCAGGCTGTCCTTGAACTCAAAGAAATCCACCTGCTTCTGCTTCTCAAGTGCTGGGATTAAATGTCTGTACCACCTTTGCCTGGCAGCCACAGTATCTTTAATGAATGTTTTCAGCAACATTCAAATTCTTATATGTCAGAAATCTGTGAGGGAAAATACTAAGTTGCGTAAATTGTGTATAAATTTTCAAATGGAATTAACATTAACTGTGGTGCTGGAAGTTGGTATTCAAGTGTATGGCAATAAATAAACATGGTATTTCCGGTTAGGTTAAAAATAAATCCCCACAGACAATAAGTCATGGTGCTGAGTTCTTATCATACAATGTTCTCTTCCTTTGGTTTTCATCTAACCTGGGAAGTGTCTTTAGAACTTCCTCAGATGTACAAAAATAGCTTTTAAAGGTACCCAATCCAAGAGAAGAGTTTATGACTGATAAAGTCAGGCTTTAAGGAATGACATTATGAGCCGGGCAGTGCTGGCACACGCCTTTAATCCCAGCACTTGGGAGGCAGAGGCGGGCAGATTTCTGAGTTCGAGGCCAGCCTGGTCTACAGAGTGAGTTCTAGGACAGTCAGAACTACACAGAGAAACCCTGTCTCGAAAAAAAAAAAAAAAAAAAAAAGATTACGATTTTATAAAAGTTAGCTTAAACTAGTCAAGTTTTTTTTCTGGAAACATTTTCTAGAAAAGTTATCCTGGATTCTAAAGATTTCAGAACAAAGTTACAAAAGAATGTGGCCAGGTGAGATTCATACAACAAAAGCAACAACAACAAACAAAACAAAGCAAAACAAAAACCAAACAAAAACCAGGGTTTGGGACGGCTGGTAGAATAGATCAGTGGGCACAAGCACTGTCCAGGCGTCTGACACCTCCAGTTCAATCCCCAGAACCCAGTCAACAGAAGACAACCAAGACCTGGAAGACACTCTCTGTCCTGCACCAGTGAGTGCTGTGGCTCACATGTTCCCACACACATGCACGCACACATGCACACACACACATGGACACACACATGGACACACACACACACATGCACATAACACTAATAAGCACATTTTTCTCAAAACCTAACGGGATTTGGGAATAAGCTCAGCAGAAGGTTCTAGCACAGACTGTTCACACAGTACCGTGTTTAATCTCCAGAATGGAAGAGGAGACAGAGGAGAGAGGGGGAGAGGAGACGGACTCATTCCCCTGAGCATCACCCCTCTATTCTTTCTCAGACAGTAGGTCTGGAGCGATCCCATACCTCACTATTCTAAACCGCTTCCTTGCAGCCTGTGAGGCTGGGCGTGTCTGCTGCTGCAGCACTGCTAAGGGGTCTCCTCAACTCCGGGCTGCCAACACTGCCGCACTCTGGACTTACTGTGGTAAGGAGAAGGAGCAAGGTGAGAGAGTGACAAACACCAGCCCAATCAGATAACAGCGGTGTGAGGGCCTGGTTGGAGTTGTCCAACACAGACAGAGGACCCAGGGGAGAAGGCTCTTTTGTGGACACCCATCCCTAGCATGGTGCCCTAACATTAGATAACTTGAACGTGGCCCCTCCAGACATGCTCCTCTGGCAAGCCTAACTTCTCTGAGTGTCAGTTTCCTTGTCTGTAAAATATGGCCAGTACAGTTCCTCCCATGGCCACAGCAAAGGTTACACTAAGTCAGACAATACTAAGAAAGTATCAGACCAAGCAATCTTTCTCAATCAAACACTGTCAAAATCCCTGGATCTCAGGCTGGGCATAATGGCTCGTGCCTGTAATCCCAGCGTTGGTGGGTCTGAGGCCAGCCTGAGACACAAACCAAGTTCTAGGACAGGCTCATCGACACGAGATCCTATCAACAAACAAATCAGACAAAAAGAACGAACACCATACTCCTAGGTAAGTGCAGCCTTCTACCTGGGAAGGGCTTGTCTTCCTCTCTTCCTTGCAGAGGAGCGCCCTTATTCTCTGGCATATACTTCTTGGTAATGGGCAGGGACACCAGCCGAATGTGACGAATGAGTGAGCGCCAGGTGTGAGCTCCAGAAAGCACTGGCTCGGGTGCTAAGGAGCTAAAAGGCTGAATTACAAAGTAGGCAGTGAACAAGAGTAATCCCAGAGTCAGGAGGACCTAGAAGGAAAGACAAGATGACATTCAGAGTTGCCCCGACATAGAAAGCCCCGTATCACTGAGGAGAAAAGCAAGCCTCCTTGCTACTTCCAGTGGACCTAGAGCTAATCCACGACCGTAAACCAGCCATTTGCCTGCAGCTCCAAAGGCATTTAAAGCTCAAGAGCCATGTACGAGGCCTGGAAGGCTCCCCAGGCTGCCAGCCCACTGCCAGGGGCTCCATCCACCACACACAGACACACAGACACACAGACACACACACACACAGCTTTCATCTACTGCCAATCAACAGCACAGTCACATTTCCTAGTAACACGGGACAGCAAGAACAAAGGCCAGTTCATACTAGAAAACCCAGCTCAGCACTGAGAGTAGTCTGCAGTAACTAGGAGGGATGCCGAGGCATCTGAGACAGGTTCTCCAAGTGACACGTTACCTTATATATGGCTATAAGGAGAGGGTACTGGGGTGGTCCCCTTTGAGGTTCATTCTTTTCCAGTAGCTGTCTGATAAATTTTTCGATTGCCTTCTCGGACATTCCACACTGATGGCCTGTCTGTCTCACCAAATCAACAGTCTCTGAAAGCTTGTCATAGATGCTGATCTCATTAGCAGCAAGATCCATGTCTTCCAAAATGAAATCCCTGAGAAGGAACAAAAGGGAAAGGACATTCCCTTTAAAGTTCTTCCTGCCCAAGGCTACCTCTTTTAACAGTGTTTCTTGACCCTCTGAGAGAACGCATTTTTAATTTTTCCTCCCAAACCACACCAAATACTTCGACCAAATACAATATCTAAAAACAATGTCAAACTATCGCATATGCAGCACTTTTTAAACGATTATTTTCCTGTTTTGAGTCCGTATTTTGCTGTGTTGCTCGGGGTGTTATAGTTTATATTATAGTTATATGAACTGTGTGTCCAGTTTATGCATGAGTCATAAAATGTCATTTAGCTAGGCTGTGTGTGGTATGCATGCATTCAATCCCAGCACTCAGGAGGCAACTGCAGGTGGATCTGTGTGAGTTCAAGGCCAGGCTGGGCAACATAGAGCAACCCAGACTAAAAAAAAAATTTTTTTTAATTTATTTTTTAAAAAGATCTATTTATTTATATGAGTACACTGTAGCTGTCTTCAGAACACCAGAAGAGGGCATCAGATCCCATTACAGATGGTTGTGAGCCACCATGTGGTTGCTGGGAATTGAACTCAGGACCTCTGGAAGAGCAGTCAGTGCTCTTAACAGCTGAGCCATCTCTCCAGCCCAATTTTTTTTAAAATTAAATGCCTTTAAATGTGTGTGTATTAAACACACACACACACACACACACACACACACGGGGACCAGTGCTTAAGAC
This sequence comes from Grammomys surdaster, assembly GCF_004785775.1. Lineage (NCBI taxonomy): Eukaryota > Metazoa > Chordata > Mammalia > Rodentia > Muridae > Grammomys > Grammomys surdaster. The sequence goes on along the minus strand of NW_021604628.1, from coordinate 467,355 downwards.
CTCCTCACCTCCAAAAGTGCAGACGGCCCCTTTATTTGCCTACTTCCGTCTCTAACCTTGAAAAGCACTGACATGGTGCACGCCGAGTCTTCAGTAAGGATATGCTTCACCTGTAGGCCACATCAGCAGCCAAACAGCTCCACAAAGAAGCAGTGGCTTGACATGTCACGGCTCAGGGTGACAAGAGTGCAGCTCCTCTCCCTGCAGCGTCCCCCCTGCCTCCCATGAGCTTCTGTTTGGTCTTCTTTCTGCCTGAACACTTGGTCCACTGGTCTGAGCACAGCCTGAGCATCAGAATCACCTGGAGTTTTGACAGGGTTGCTTCAACCTGCCCACTCTTGTGAGCTGCTATCCTCAAGCTACACAGCAGGCAGGTCTGCGGGGTGTTCATGGAACTCTCTATTCCTTACCACATCTGACTTAAAGGCAGCCACTGCTGTAGAAGGGCTGGCTCACTGTGGGTTTGATCTGTCTGTCTCTGAAGGCTGGTGGTGCTGAGTATCTTCCCGTGTGCTTACAGGGCCTTTAGCTCACCCTTCTGCAGGAAGGACTGGCTTCTTATTAGCCTGTAGGAATTCTCAATGTGCTCTGTCCCGGACAGCAGGCCTCTTTTTTTTTTTTTAATTATTTATTTATTTTTAAAGAAAAAGGTGTTGTGTAACCCAGGCTGGCCTCAAACTTGATGTCTAGCAAAGGCTGTCCTTGAATTCCTAACCCTTGGGTGTGCACCACCAGAGCAGGCCCTCTGTGACTTCCTTTTCGTATTTTTTCTTTTTTTTTTTTTTTTTAAGGTTACATATATGTGTGAGTGCAGGTAGGTGCACACATGTGCAGGTGCAGATACCATGAGTTTAGGCTGCATAACCTGGGTGCTGGGAACTGAACTTGTGTCCTCTGTAAGAGTCCTCCCTCCCTCCGTCCCTCCTTCCCTCCTACCCCACTTCATTCTCTTGGCAGCATTTGCAACACAGCTCTAAACTCTGCACGAGCAGTGTCTCCCGTTCTTCTTGTGCTTCTAGCCTGACACTTAGGACGCCAGTCCTCCTTCAGCATCAGTTTTTAAACCTTTGAAAGTTATTTTACGTATATAGGTGTTTTGCCTGCAAAGTATGTCCGTGTGCCTGGTGCCCTCAGAGGCCAGAGGATGGCATCAGATCCCCTAGGACTGGAGTTACAGATGGTTGTTGAGCCACTGTGTAGGTGCTGGCAATGGGACCCAGGATCTTTGGAACAGAAAAAGCCAGTGCTCTTAACCACTGAGCCCAGCTCCAGCCACACAAAGACCTTTCTTTATGTTTTCTTCTAAGAGCTTTATAATTTTAGCTTATAAATTAGTTTTCTAGATCCCTTTAAGTTTATTTTTGTGTGATATAAAGAAGGATCCAACCTCATTCTCTTACATGGCTATCAGATTGAAGAGATACAGTGTGTGTGTGCGTGTGTGTGTTTTCTGTAATGCTAGGCAAGCACTCTACCACTGATCCTCCTGCCTCAGCCTCCTGAGAGCTTTTGTTGCTGTTGTTGTTTTGTGAGACAGAGTTTCTCTATGTAGCCCTGACTGTCCTAAAACTCACTTTTTAGACCAGGCTGGCTTCAAATTTAGATTCACCTGTATCTGTCTCTTGAGGGCCGGGAATAAAGACTTGCACCACCATGCCAGGCTGCCTTTGGAGTACTTTTAATCCTAGTACATAGAATGCTAAGAAAGATTAAGAAACCACTCCAGTGAGTTTTAAAGTTAGAATCATTTAGGGAATGAAGTATGTGAAATAAGAACTTAAAATAAAAAGATCAGTACACTACTAGTAGTGGGGAATGTAAAACAGTTGTCAGTTTTAAAAAATTAAACATTGAGGGGCTGGAGAGATGGCTGAGTGGTTAACAGCACTGACTGCTCTTCCAGAGGTCCTGAGTTCAATTCCCAGCAACCACATGGTGGCTCACAATCATCTGTAATGGGATCTGATGCCCTCTTCTAGTGGGTCTGAAGAGAGCCACAGTGTACTCATATTCATAAAATAAATAAACCTAAAAAACTATTGAGTTTACACATATCATACAACAACTCTACTCACAGGTATGTACCCAAAAGAACTCAAAACATATGTCTACACACATACTTGAGCACAAACATTAGCAGTAGCATTGAAACAACCCACAGGTCTGAAGTAACGGATGCAGGGACAGAATGTGGAGACAGGTGCACTTATGGATACTACCGACAACGAGAGTATGGAGTCCTAACACAGACAGCACCCAGAGCAGGGGTCTGCAGACACAAAGCCGACTAACGTAATGCTGCCTGGGGAGGATGGAGAGAACAGACAGGTGGCAATAGGCAGGGACTCTCTAGAGTGACTAGATGTCCTCATCCTAAGTCAGTGACAGGTTGTGAGCATAAACTGTGCTTCTCAAGTGGGTGAACTTTGAAGAAATAAATTTTTTATATATATATATTCCCTTTTTTTAGTTTTTAGAGACATGGTTTCTCTGTGTAGCCCTGGCTGTCCTGGAACTCACTCTGTAGACCAGGCTGGCTTTGAACTCACTCAGTAGACCAGGCTGGCCTCAGACTCAGAGATCCCCCTGCCTCTGCTTCTGGAGTGCTAGGTTTAAAGGTGTGTGCTACTATCACCCACCAGCAAATTATCTTTTTCTTTTCTTTTTTTTCTTTTTTTTTTCCGAGACAAGGTTTCTCTGTGTAGCCCTGGCTGTCCTGGAACTCACTCTGTAGACCAGGCTGGCCTTGAACTCAGAAATCCGCCTCCCTCTGCCTCCCAAGTGCTGGGATTAAAGGCATGCGCCACCACTGCCCGGCAAATTATATCTTAATACAGGCTAACATATATTTATAGATTTGAACTTACCCCTGCTGTGGCGTTTATTATCCTATACTATGTTCTGTCTCCCATTGCCCAGTCACTGGTGTCTGAATTCTATGAGGGCAGGCTACATGTGATATACACATATCCTTACCAGAGGTCACTGTCTGTGGCATATAATAAAGATCTGCATATACTTGGTGACAAGGAGAATGATAACGGCTGGCTGAGGATTGACACAACAAATCACGAAAGGATTCTTTTAGAAATCTACAGGCCTGGATATGTAGCACAATCGGCAGACTGCTTACCTAGCATCCGAGGCCCGAGGTTGGACGTGGTGACACACATCCACACGGTGGAAGCAGTAGGACCAGGAGTTCATCCTCCACTCATGGAACAGCTAGGTTGGCTTGTGCAGGCCTGAAGCTCATGGAGAGCCTCCTGCCTCTGTGTGGGATCACAGGCGTGTACGAGGGCTGGAGTGACGGCTTGGTGGGGAAAAGCACTGGCTTCCCCTGGATAAGACCTGGGTTTGATTTAGAGCACCCTATGGTGGCTCACACTACCAGTAACTCAAGATCCAGGGGACCTGATGCCGTCACTGACCTCTGAGAACACTGCATGCATATAATGCACAGACACCCACACAGGCAAAACACTCATATACACTAACAGTGAAATCTTTTAAAATAAAGGTATTTTAAAGGCATGCACCATCATGCCCGGCCCTCCAATAGAGATTCTCTTACTGCATGTGTTCTCAGCTGTAAACTACTTGTTAGCATGTGCAGAATAGGACAATCATTTCAAGTCACCCAGGTCAATGTCTTAAGATGCATCTGAGCCAGTCAGCTGCATGTGGACCTCACTCTGTCCAGGAAGCCGCTCTTGATGAGCAATCAGAAGGGACTAGAAACCATTCAGAGCCACTCAAAGGGTAAACCAAACAAATCAGATGTAGTGTTTCCAAGCCAGGTACTGGTGGCAAAAATCTTGTGACCCCAGCACAGCTGGGAGGGGCTGGGAGCTAAGGATGGAGCTCAGTTGGCAGAATGACTGCTCAGCGTGCACAGAGCCCCGGGTTCCATCTCTAGCACCGTAAGAAACAGTACTTGGTGCAGGCAGGAGGATCACAAATTCAAGGTCATTCTGGCTACAAAGCAGGTTCAAGATAAGCCTGGAACACATATACCCCTACTCCCTCCCTCCAAAGAACAGTAGGTCAGGTGATCTCTGCGATGCCCTGTGAGCATAAGCCCCACTGCTTCGCTCACGGAGCATCCTCGGGACAAAAGAAGCGAGAGCTGTTAGGGCAGACAGCCACGGGCACGGCAGTTCAGTGGCTGCGTGGAAAACCCCCGGGGAGGGCCTGGGGGCTCGGAGCAGTGGGGGCAAGAACAAGGCCCTGGGCTCCATCCCCAGCACACGAAATGGAAAACACGATGATAATACTGCATGACCCTTTTGTCCAGAGACAGCACTTTCCTGTTCAAACTGGAGACTTTAATAACGATCATACAGAGAGGATCTTAGCAGTTGGATGCAATGGGAATTAGATAACAGTGACAAGGACAAATCTTGCCCATTTCACAACATGAAACAGGAAGTCGAGGCAGGCAGCGAGCATGTGAAGGATGGGTGACGCAGCTGAGGCTGACGACAGACAATCCATTTACCTCTGAAAGAGGGTCCAGCCCGGCAGAAGGGAGCTTTGCCTCGGAGAGAAGTTCAGGAGACCGAGCTTGATTCCTTAACAGTGGGTTAACCCTGCAAGGGCAGAGGTAGGGTCACCAGGGGAGCTAGGAACCACCGCCTCTGTCCCACCCTTCACGGACAGTTGTCCTCCATTGGCAATGGGCAGATGTTTCAAGACCCTCAGTGTAAGCCTGAAACCACATTGCACTGAGCTGTTAGAGACGCCAGGTTCCCTCGTACACACTTATGAGTAAGTTTAATTTACAGATGATGAGCTAGAACAGGAACAATACACTCTAATAAGTCAGATGAGTCTAGTCTCACCCTCAGGTGGCCTGTACTTACCCTTCTTAGGCTTCTGTGAGGGGCTAAACGTATACACAAATAGCATGAGGCGAGGGATATAGGTGTCTTACTTAACAGCTCTAGGAAGGGTTACCCTGGGGACAAGACACTGGGAAGTTACTAACAAGGTGGCAGACACGCACACGGGAATACTGGACAAGGGATGACTGCCCAGCACAGATCAGTGTGAGTTTGGCATGCTGCTCAGAAGGGCACACAAGTCAGAGCGTAGGCACGGCTCATTTCTGCAACTGTCCAATGAGCACTTTCTGCCTGCAGGTACTAGAGCCATGGATGGGGAGAATAGTGTACTGGGTTCCTACAGGACTGGGAGTGGGGCTTGACAAAATGCTGATGCTTGCACTCCTCTTCCCTGCAGATCAAAGGCACACTAGGGTCAGGGGTCAAGCCCCAGCCCTGCAAAGTGAATGGACATAACAAAGGCACATCCCTTTAAGAGCGGCTGCTTCAGGACAGCAGCTCTCAACCGAGGGTCATTATGACCACTTTGGTGACGTCATTACCACAATTGGTGACGTCTGAAAGTTTGGGGTAGGGGTTGTTTCTTTGTTTTTATTGTCAAAATCAGGAGTCCTATTAGCATCTCGTGGGTAAAGAGGCAACACCACATAGGGCCCAAACAGTCCACCACAGAAGAATGAATGGTCTTGCTCAGAGAAGAGAGAGCTGGCCTGGTTTACAGGGGCCTGCAGGATGAGCCAGGATGCTGGTCTGCAGTGGAGGGGACTTCAGGGACAGAAGCAGGGCAGCTCTGCTGAGCCGTCCCCACAACTCCACTTGGGCTGCAGTCCCCATGGAAACAGCATAGGAGCATGGCTCACAGAACTGCTGAGACAGACCTTGTTAGGAAAAGCTTGTGGAAGAGCTGGGCACAGTGGGACTATCCCAGAACTCCAGACCCAGGAGGCAAGAACACCAGGAGGTCCAGGCCATTCTCAGCTATATATTGAGTTCAGGGCTATCTTGGGCTATGTAACATCCTGATTCGAAAAAAAAAAAAAAATGGACAAACTGGAAAGAAAGATAGGTCAGCAATTAAGAACGCTTGGGGCTCTTGCCAAGGATCTGGGTTTGGTTCCCAGCACCCACATCATGGCTCACAACCACCTGTAACTCCAATTCCAGGGAATCTAATACCCTGTTCTGACTTCTGTGGGCATGACATACATATGGTGTACACACACACACACACACACACACACCTCTATATAAAATAAATTTTATGTAAAAGCCAAACAAGTTGGTTGAAAGCAGAAAAGAGGGCAAGAGAATAAATGTAATTGTCACTTTTGCACCAGCCCCCCAGTGACATGACTGTCCTGAACACTGACATGAACAGCTGTGGTGGCCCAGCGACTTTAAGACACATACTGACCCATTCAGCTAACGCACAAATCCCAGTTGCTAACATAAGAGCACTATCCAGAGAGTTCTTTCCTCTGAGTAGTTCCCCGGTGGGGGATGGTGTGCACACTCCATAAATAAATACATTCCATTCAGTGTCATCCCAAGGTTCTCACGACTCAAGACATAGTCTACCTAAGAGAACAATACATCCACTAGATTGCAATTAAAAACTTCCAAGAGGCAGGCATAGTGGTGCATGACTTTAAGCCTTGCACCTGGGAGGCAAAGACAGTAAGGTCTGTGGATTTGAGGCCAACCAAGTCTACATACTGAGTTCCAGGAAGCCAGAACTACATAGAGAGACCCTGTCTCAAAAAAACAAAACCAGGCTGGAGAGATGGATGGCTCAGCGGTTAAGAGCACTGGCTACTCTTCCAGAGGTCCTGAGTTCAATTCCCAGCACCCACATGGTGGCTCACAACCATCTGTAATGGGATCTGATGCCCTCTTCTGGTGTGTCTGAAGACAGTGACAGTGTACTCACATACATACATGTGACAAATAAATAAATAAAATCTTTTTTAAAAAATCAAAAAACAAATACAAACAAACACAAACTACCAAGGAAAACCAAACATACTTCAGGGAAAATAACTGGTAAAATAATAAAATGATTTGTGGATTCAAAACAGTAATAATTTAGAACTGTAAGTACTTAAAATTTACAACACTAAATTTTCACTATTTTTTTTAAAAAGGATTTATTTATTTTATGTATATGAGTACACCATTGCTCTTTTCAGACACACCAGAAGAGGGCACCAGATTCCATTACAGATGGTTGTGAGCCACCATGTGGTTGCTGGGAATTGAACTCAGGACCTCTGGAGGAGCAGTCAGTGCTCTTAACCGCTGAGCCAGCTCTCCAGCCCCTAAATTTTCACTACTGGTAAGCACAAAAGCAGAAAATGCTGGGAATGAACAACAGAAGCAATCCTGTGTGTGCATGTCAAAGGAAGCAAGACATGGCTTCTAAGGAGATCCCTGCGCCGAAAGCTCACCAAAGCCGAGACAGGAGTCCACTCACAGATTAGCAGAGTTAAAAATACTGGTGAGGAAAAAGTCGATGTAAATACAGTGGAAAATCACTTAGCCTTTGAAAAGAAAAGGCTTAGTGAAAACATCACACAGAAAACAAAAAATGAGCCGGGCAGTGGTGGTGCACGCGTTTAATCCCAGCACTTGGGAGGCAGAGGCAGGCAGATTTCTGGGTTCGAGGCCAGCCTGGTCTACAGAGTGAGTTCCAGGACAGCCAGGGCTACACAGAGAAACCCTGTCTCGAAGAAAGAAAAAAAAAAAGAAAACAAAAACGACATGGCACCACTTACACGACTCACATGAACTAGTTAAGCACAAAACCACACCATGATGCGGCAATTGTAGGGGCTGAGAAACCCAAGAAAATGTCAAAGATCACAAAGTCTTAGGAGGCTGCTAAGATGGCTCAGTGGGTACAGGTGCTGCTGCCAACCCAGGTAACCTGAGTTTGATCCCGAGGACCCACAGGTGGAAAGAGGGTCAACTCCTGCTGGCTGTCCTCTGACTCCACATACGCTCCACAGCAGGTGTTCGGTGTCCCCCCCCCACACACACACAATAAATGTAATAAGGTTTTAGTTATAAAACATAAACCATAAACTACAGAGCTCTACCACACAGCAGCGCCACCCACAGACACACCTCTATTCTCTATCTTCCTCCAAACCTTTTATTTTGAAAGATTTCAAACTTCTGGAAAACAGAAGGAACAGTGACCGTTTATACAACATTCACTTAGACTTGTTGTCAACACTGGCCCACATCTGCTCCCCCCGGTATTCCCCGCCCCCTCTCTTTCTAGTTTTTTTTTTTTGTTGTTGTTGTTGTTGTTGTTGTTTTTTGAGACAGGGTTTCTCTGTGTAGCCCTGGCTGTCCTGGAACTAGCTCTGTAGAGCAGGCTGGCCTCGAATGTACAGAGGTCCACCTGCGTCGCCCCTGCGTGCTGGGATCACAGGTGTGTTCTACCACAGTTGGCTCCATTTCTATCAGACTCATATTAAATCACCTCTAAAATACTTCAGCATCCTGTAAGAACTTCCCGCGTAACAATGGACATGCTTCATCACCACTTGCACAAAATTACTAACCTCTGCTGTTACCTAACACTCAACATGTAGTCAAATGTCTCTCTACACACGCACACACCTTTGCACAGTTCGGAGATCTGCGAAAGCCTTGCCCGCTGGCTCTGACGTACTCAACACAGAACGTTCTAGCTTGACTTGGTTTGCTTTCTCACCTTGCAGATGCCTGCACATCTTTAAACTTACCCCTCTCTCCTCTGAGCCTTGCCTTGTCCTGTTTCTACCTTTAAACCATATGCTCCCTCTGGAGCCGTAATGCTGGCTCTCTGTCCCCTCCCTTCAGAGCTATAGCCAGGAGTGGGTGGCCTGTCTTCCCCGGGCCTCCAGCCCCCTCACTAACCTGCTGAATCATACGCTGGTGCTCTCACTTGGCCCGTTCAGCTCTCACTAGTCACCAAGGGCTTTCCTGGTGCCAAGTCCAAAGGGCATCTCCCAGTGACCGCTCTCTCTGACCTCTGCGCAGTACCCGCCGTCAGCACCACTCTCTCCCTCAGACCTCAGCCTGGCCTACCAGTCTCACTCTCACGCCAGAGATCAACCTGCACCAGATGTCCTTGACCTTCTCGCTCCCTCCATAGCTGTGAGTGATCCCCAAATCTTCCTCAGCCCACAATTCTTCACAGAGCTCAAGGACCGGCCTCTTATTTACCCACCGGGCTGACCTGGTTCCTGGCTGTGGAACGTGTGTGTAACTGAGTGTGTGTCTTCCTGTCAGCTCAGCCTCCCTCACATCCTCTTCAAACGTTTACTTTCTTCTGTGTGCACACAGATGTTGGTCCCAGGAATCAAACTTAGGTCATCAGACTTGACGGTGAATTCTTTCACCTGCTAAGCCATCCCTCAGGCCCTCTCTCCCTCTCCGTCTGTCTGTCTTCTTTAGTGAAGACACTAGCGCTCTGAACTGAAATGAAAACTTTCCTTTCTGCCTCACTCCTGCCCATGAAGTCGCCCCTGAATGCTTTTGATACAGGTGTGATGTCTGGAACCCCAACACTCAGCAGCAGAGGCATGAAGATCTCTGCAAGTCTGAGGCCAGCTTTGTCTACACAGTGAACTCCAGACTAGTCAGGACCATAAGATAGAGATTATTATAAAAGAAAAAAAAAAAGGAATAAATAATTTAAAATTTTTCTACTGTGGACTATCACAGAGATAACGTTCATCTCAGTATTTCCAGCCATTGTTTTCAGCCTAATCTTTTCTTATTCACAGGTGGGTTTTCTAAACAGCAGGTCAGGTTTACACACCTTTCAAGATGCCCTCCTTCTGTCTGGGGCACAGTTTATCGTGGTTGCTAAGGATACAGGAGCTGGAGCTAGAAAAATTTAGACTCATCTAGTTTCTTCTATTTATTGATACACTCCTTAAATCTTAGAATTTTTCACTTATAGAAAAGGGATAATAAACCAGACGTGGGAACACACCTGCAATTTCAGCACTCAGGAATCAGAGTCAGGAGGATTAGGAGGAGTTCAGCTACATAGCGAGTTTGAGGTTAGCCTGGACTACGTGAGACCCTGTGGAGGGGGTAAGTATAGCTACTCCCACTGAGGATTATACAACGGTACGTGTAAAATGTGTCCTAATATCCAAGTAAATCAAATACTTACTGATAACTGCTACAAGAAGAAGTCTAAGCTACCTACCACAGCCTGTCTGGTCTGGTCGCCATCTCCTTGGTCTGTCTTGTTTTTCCACTAACCCAGCCTCACCTTCCCCATTACCATGCTACTTCACAGCCATCGTCCTAAAAAGCCCATCTTCCAGTGCTCCGTCAATAGGCGAGCTCTGCCTGGTCTTCCAGAGGATCCCGGTTCAATTCCCAGCAACCACAAGGTGACTCACAACTGTCTGTAACTCCAGCTCCAATGCACATAATAACTTTTTATAAGTTTTTTAAAATAGAGAGACAATAACAGCACAAAAAATCCAAGAACCCGATGAAGGAACAAATCCACAGAAAGGACCTGCTGACACTGTTTCCAAACTGTGTCTCTCTGTTTACTCAGTGCCCTTCTTTTCTGATATACATCAGCCTGGTGACACTTTAGTGAAGAGCAAGCCTGGAAGCTAGCACCCTTCCCCTGCTCTGTGTGTCAGAGTGTAGACAGGGAGAACAGACACTCAAACTGGGTCACAGAAAAATGATTCAAGGCAGAGAAGGAGGTTTCAACGCAGATAAAAGAATGGAGACATGCAGGTTGCAGAGATGGCTCAGTGACTGAGGGCGGTCACTACTGCTATTTCAGAGGACCTGAGTTTGGCTCTTTCTGGTATAAAAGTTGGGTGTGTGAACATTCAGCCCAAACTGCAAGGCAGCAAAGGTGAACTTTCCCACACAAACATGCCCATCTGTGTGTATGTATTCTATACATGTATATGTATACTTGGGGCTCTTGGCGGTCTCAGGGGGTGGCTTGGTTTTAAGATATTGTTTCATGTAGTCTATTCCCCAAGTGCTGGGATTAAAGGCAGTCATCGGCATGGCTGACTTAAGTTTTCATCTGCGTTGTTTCCTTTCAGTACTGGGGTCTGAACAGTCCCTTGTGCATACCAGTCCAGCGCTCTACCACTGAGCCACATCTCCATCCCCTGAACGTTCTTAAGAGAGAAAACTGAAATAAGTCAACTCTGAGTTAACCAAGTGTGTGTGTGTGTGTGAGAGAGAGAGAGAGAGAGAGAGAGAGATCAATCCGTAAAAAGTTCCACACTGAGAACTACCAAGTAAGCAGTGAGGAGGATGAGAATCTCAAGTATGTCGGAGTAGTCTCTCCCACCAGGTGCTCGATGACTAAAGAACACTCGATACCAAGGCTATGCGGGGCTTTCAAATCGTAAAACTGTGTGGGGTTGTAAGCTGGGTGAGCCTTGTTATGTGTTACTACATACTGTGTGAAACGGCAGTTTTCAGGCTGTACCTTGCCCTAGGTGACTCCATTTTAGAAAAGCAGCATGTGGCTCTATTTTAAGTGGAAACACAGAAGCAGGAAGACCACACCACACCTCACTGTGCACAGGGCACCACCACCTGTTACACCTCTCACATGGCACGGACTGACAACCACTTACTCCTACAACTTAATAAACAGAGTTTTCCACCTATCGGCCCATCAAAGCCACCAGATGTGGTGACACATGCCTTTAATCCCAGCACTTGGGAGGCAGAGGCAGGCCTGAGACCAGCCTGGTTTACACATTGAGTTCCAGGATAGCCAGGGAGGAAAAACAAAATAAAACAAAACCAACCGACCATAACTTATCAAAATAAATGAGGACTCTATGAACACATAAGGGTACTGAATTCATACCAGGAGAACCATTATCAAATACACTAGATAAAAACAACTTATCATATACTCTAGAATGTGGCAAAGATCGAACACCATCACTTAGACCCCACTGAAGACTTCTAAAGCAACAGCCCCCACTGACCATGTGACCATGAGTGTGTTCATTAAGGGCTGACAGCAGAGAACTCCTACCAATCTCTGGAGCTCAAGCCCGGCAAGACCCTCCCCTCCCCGCCACTGTTGAAGTGGCCACCCATTTGACCCTTCTGGTCCGTCCTTCACTTAATTCCTGAAGCTCACCTCAACGGTGAGGTCTAGCTCAGGGGCTCCCTCAGCTCCAAAGACTTCATACCTTATTTTGAATACTTGTCTTTCTCTTTACATCTGTAACACTGTCTTCTGTTTCATGTAAGGCCTCTCTGAACTCCTGTGGCCTCTTTACCCCCTTGTACAGCTATCCAATAGCCTACATAGACATAGAATTACTGTGGGATGTGTAGTCTCGGGTGTGAGTTACTATCACCAACGAAGATTGGAACAGTATATTCTATTTTCGGTGATGCCCAGCTATCGAGGGAAATCTCGAATTCTTGACAAAACTGCAGCCAACAGAACCAACAGTTTGTGAATCTGATCCTTCCATTAAGCCTGGCATTGTGAAAAGGCAAATGTGTCCCTGTATGTTTCTGACACAGCATACTCACGACACGTGGGCTGCAAGGTTTAAGTCTTAAAATGCGATGAAACACCAGGCAGGTGATTTTTCTAGTTGGCGATTGCGAACATTTTTTTTTTTTTTTGAAAAACTCGGGTCAGTACGTCAAGCCACGTTACTCTGAGATCTGAGACGCCAAGTTTATCACATTAAGTCCACGTTAAAAAATAAATAAATAAACAGTTGGGTTAAGACGCCTAAGAAAGGGGTCGGTCGGGGATGGACTCTCGGGAGGCTAAAGCATCCGTGACAGGTTGGCGAGCGGGGTCAGGGCTTTCGGACGCGACCGCCACGTCTGCGAACCCCAAGTTCGAGCAGAGGCGGACCCCGATCCCCTCTCCGCCGAGCCTCCGAAAGATGTCAGGAGGGAGTCTACCCCGGGGGAGCGGCCGGGGGGTGTTGTCAGTCATCAGAACGCGGAGGCTCGCAGAAGGACAGGAGTGGAGGGGGAAGGTGGCGGCCGCGGCGAGGAGGGCGGCGCGAGGCAGCGGCGGCCGCGGAGGACGGCCGGCCTCCCCCCCTCCCGGCCTCGGGTCCCAGTCACTCACATGCGGGCCCGCGCCCTCTCGGGCTCCTCCCGCCTCGGGGACACCAGCCGCCGGGCGAGGAGGATGGGCCAACAACTTCCTGCTTCCGGCAGCGTGACCCGGAAGCGATTCTCGCGCCCGCCGGCCAGGCCTGGAACACAAAGGAAAAGTTCTTCGCGCCCCAGGTTCCAAAACAGATAGGGCGAGGTTGCGGGGCCGCGGGGCAACTCTCGCGGTAACTGAACAGCTTGTGCTCTTGCGCCCTCTGGTGTCCGTATCGCACTACTGCGCCTTCTCAGTAGTAGGATTCTCAAAATAATAATAATAATAATAATAATAATAATAATAATAATAATCATTATTATTATTTTGTTTTTTAGGTGTCCGGACTCATTGACTCAAATCATTCACATTTACACTTGGCTTACTCGTTTGTGTCAATTGACTGCTGATTCTGTGGTAAGCGTTAGTTAGTAAGCACTGTGCTCTTGGAAACTGCTTCTCGACAATTCTACTGTACCGTGAACATCCTCACACCTAACTTTGTATATAAGGTTATATTCCCTAACATGACTTCTTTGCAGCCTCTACATGATGCTCTTGTAATCTTTTAACTGATGGCTCCTGTAAAGGACGAGCAGGGTATCTTATAAACAATCAACAGGTAGTCATAGAGAACTCCTGGACTCTCTGCTCAGTTAGCAGAACTGACAGCAGTTCTGAATGTTTTTCAGTCTGTAAATGGTGCTTTTAATCTTTTTACTGATAGCCTGTATGTGGCTCAGTCTGTCCCCTTGTTGGAAACTTGTGGTGTATTTCAGTTCAATACACCAGCCGGATCTGTTTTCACAACTACAAAACCTCATTCTTACCAGAAAAAAATCCCTTTTATATTGGCCATATAAGAGCTCATTCTGGTCTTCCTGGACCTTTAACTGCAGGCAATGATCGTATTGACAGAGCTTTAACAGGAGAAGCCTTAATTTTGGATCCTGTTGCATTGGCTAGACAAGATCATAATAAATCTCATCTCTCTAGTCACACCTTAAGGCTCTGACATAAGATCACTAAGGAGCAGGCTAGGATGATTGTAAAACAATGTCCTAACTGTCTTACTTTATCTCTGGTTCCCCATTTAGGCGTTAATCCAAGAGGCCTTATGCTCAATCACATTTGGCAAATGGATGTAACCCAATATGCAGGATTTGGAAAATTGAAATATATACATGTCTGTATTGACACTTGCTCAGGATTCCTTTTTGCTTCTCTACACACGGGAGAAGCCTCTAGAAATGTAATTGATCATTGCTTGCAAGCCTTTAATGCTATGGGATTACCTAAAGCCATCAAGACAGACAATGGGCCAGCCTATACTGGAAACAACTTTACGTCGTTTTGTAAGGAATTTGGTATTGAACATAAAACCGGAATTCCTTATAACCCAATGGGACAAGGAATTGCTGATCGTGCACATCGAACTCTAAAAAATTGGCTCATTAAAACTAAAGGGGGGGGATTATACACTCCAAGGTCACCAAAAGCACACCTTGCTTTTGTGTTATTTGTTTTAGATTTTCTGCAAACTGATGCTAAGGGTTAGTCTGCAGCAGATTGCCACTGGCATCCAGTCACTTCCAGCTCATTTGCCAGGGTCAAATGGAGAGACCCCTGCTAACTAATACTTGGAATGGTCTCAACCCTGTTTTAATTTGGGGTCGTGGCTTGGTCTGTATTTTCTCAGAAAAAGAAAATGGAGCCCGATGGCTGCCTGAAAGACTGGTCCGTCAAGTAGACACAGATCTTGAGCCTAATAATTATGATTCTGATGATGAAGATGGCTTGAAATCCTTATCAGCCAGCTGATTTAGCCTGGCATGTAGTCTCCATCAATACTTAAAGCCACCCACTATATACCTGGTGTCCAGACTTTGTGTCTGATCTCTGTCAACCAGCAGTTGGATTAGATACTGGAACATTCCTGCTTATAGCTTTATTTTCTACACTGTTTGGATAATCATGTTGCTTTTAACCTTTGAACTTTGTGTCTCAAGCAGATAGGTTGCTTTCACACAGGATCACTCTCAGCAAGCCCAGTCATTCACCATGGCAGTTATCCATCACTATGAAGAAATGCATTGAGTGCATGCTCACAGGTCCTTTGGTCTGAATGTGGCTTTGGTCTGTATGGGAAAGAGTGTGCCAATGATGGCCAGTAGTCAAAGATGGGTAAGAGTGTTCTTAAGCTCCTATAAACCTAAGACAGAGGTGTACATCAATATGCTATGTATGTTCCTCAAAGACTGGTAATATAGGAGCAATATAGATGCCAACCTAAGCCAGACATGGTTGCCTGGCCACTCTGTACCCTAGATGGGATGAAATATTGTCCCCCATCCAGCTGCTGGCACTGCTTATCTTTAAAAAACTAAAAAGGGGGAACTGTGCCCTTCCCCCAGCTTTGAGCAGGCCTGAAAGACCTTGTTTACCACAACAGACCAAGTGATAGGATCTAGGTGGAGTTACCCACCTAGGCTGCATGGAACTTAGAACTGCCCCTGGGCTTGCCTTGAGATATCTCCAGCCACGACCAAGAACGGATTATCCCACCCATCTCCGGCTTAAACCAGAAAGGGTTTTGGTGGGGCCTTTCCCTTTAAATTGAGAGCTGAACATTAAAGCATCGAGCCTTGATCAGAGAACTTTGTCTTGGCTTCATCTCTTCTCGCCTTCCATTCCTCTTGCATTCCCAGCTCCTCTTTCAGGTGAACCCAGTTGATCCTTGGCCACAGGCGGCTACACCAGTCAAACAGGTTTATGGAGCTGGTTAACTGACTGCAGATTTCTCTCACAGATAGGGAGTGGCAGTCAGCATTGGATGCCATATTTCTCCATCTGAACTGTCTGTTAGAACATTGAAAAATATGTGTGTACGTGTATGTATATGTATGTACACTCTTTAATTATGTGTACATTTCTCCATGCTCATATATGAGCATGTGAGACAAGAGGCTGGCTGGACCTACAGTTGTGAGCAGAATGCTATAGGTTCTGGGAACTGAACTCAAATTCTTTGGGAGAACAGCTTTCAAGCGTTCTTAATAGCCAAGCCATCTTTCTAGCCCCTATATCAGAACTTTTCATTGATTATTTCACGGGACCTGAAACAAAATACTTGCCTTAGCCCTGATGCTACAACCTAAAAGCCATGGTGATTGTGAGGTGGGGTCAGACAAACCAGAGCAAAGACTCCGGGCTATCAGGTCACTCTATGCTCTCCCCAGTACAGATACAATTAAATCTCCTCTCCTGACACCCGCTATTATCTGTACCCTCAGCTGACACAGTAAGATTGCAGAAGCTGACTTTTTTTTCACCTCTTAAAATGACAGTTACACAGGCTGGAGAGATGGCTCGGGAGTTACAAACACCGGCTGCTCCAGAAGAGGACTAGGGTTTGGTTTCCAGCACCCACACAATGGCTTAAAACTGTCTGTAACTCTAGTCCCAGGGGATCTGATGTCCAACCCTGACCTCCGTGAGCACTGGGCATACATGTGGTCCTCATACATCCATGCAGGCAAAACACTTACACATTGAAAATAAAGAAATTAAATAAAATTTAATTCTGGTCTGTTGTGAGCTAAAAAATGATTTGGACTCATTTAACAATTTAAATTTATGTTAGCACTTAGTTCTAAGCCTGTTTGGTAGCAAGGAAGCTATAAAACACCATAAGGATGTGTAGAGAGCACCCGAATATACAGAGACATACACAGAACACCAGACAACCCCAGCTTTTAAATCTGTCCTTTTGAAAAGGTAAGGTTTTCCCCTAGAATCCTGGCAGAGAATTCACTGTAGAACCATGGACTCGGAGCCTAAGGTGGCCACTGATAAAGGTTAAGGTTCAGATGTACACTCAGACAGAAGCATGAGTCATAGCATGAAGCTACTCACGTGGATGTGGGCAATAGCTTCTTCTCATCCCACAGCTAAATAGCAGAGGAAGAGATCCTTCCAGAAGACTTCCTCTATATGACTTTAGGCCAAAGCTTTTTTTCTCTTTTTAAGATTTATCTATTTATTCTATGTATCTGAGTCCATCATAGCTGTCTTCAGACACACCAGAAGAGGGGGCATCAGATTCCATTACAGATGGTTGTGAGCCACCATGTCTTGGAAATTGAACCTCTGGAAGAGCAGTCCTTAACTGAGTCATGTCTCTAAAGGAAAGAGATAAAAATAGAGACGGCTGGATGGATCAGGCTGGCTCCTGTTCCTGTGTAATGCTAATGCAGGTTATGGAGCCCTTCCTAAACCAGACTACGCAGGTCATCCAGTGCCAACTGTTAGCGCAGCCGCTGACGGTCACATGCTCAGGCTGCTGCTTTGCTCTGCAAGCCTCCTTGGAAACATGTCTTCCTGGGTTAGAAGACACTGACCAGCCAGTGCCATGTTTAAAGAGACAGATAATGGAGTAGCTAGGGTTTTAACCTCTTACAAAATGAGAATATATAGAGCCTAAATTCATCTATCGTGGCCTTGGAAATTCTCAAAGCCCCCGTTTCAGGACCTCACCTAGTGAGAGTCCTAAGATCAGCAGAGTTCCCGTTACTTGAAGCTGTGAGGCAGACAGGTGAGACTGCACTGAAGAGGTAAGGTTTCCGTTCCCCTAAGGACACCAGCTTTACAGAAAACAGTGAAGGTCAGAGTGGCAGCATCCGTAGATGAGAGGCTGGAAGAGAACAGAGGTTGCCTTTAAGAATTTAGGACTAGGGCTGGAGAGATGGCTCAGCAGTTAAGAGCACCGACTGCTCTTCCAGAGGTCCTGAGTTCAATTCCCAGCAACCACATAGTGGCTCACAATCATCTGTAATGGGGTCTGATGCCCTTTTCTGGTGTGTCTGAAGAGAGCAATGGTGTGCTCATATGCATACAATAAATAAATCTTAAAAAAATATTAGGGCTAGCCAGGGCATGGTTGCACATGTATTTAATCCCAGCATCTCGGAGGCAGGGAAGGAGGACAAGAGTTAAAGGCCAGCCTGGTCTACAGAGCCAGTTCTAGTATAGCCAGAACTACACAGAGAAACCCCATCTCAAAAAGCAAACAAATAAACAAACAAACAACAAACAAACAAAAACTTAAGGCCAATATAGAAAATAGAATGACCACTCTTAAAAATGTTTTGCAGAGCTGGGCAGTGGTGGTGCATGCCTTTAATCCCAGCACTTGGGAGGCAGAGGGAGGCGGATTTCTGAGTTCAAGGCCAGCCTGGTCTACAGAGTAAGTTTCCGGACAGCCAAGGCTACACAGAGAAACACTGTCTCGAAAAAAACAAAAACAAAAACAAAAAAAAAAAAGTTTCACAGACTGGACTGCTTTGGAGAGCAAGGCAGTTTCTTTCCATGGCATCTCTGGCTGTTCTCTTGGAGGTAAGAGAGTGGCTTAGAAAATCTGGGGGATTACCCCTTAACGATGATGTCCCCCAAGAAAGGTCGTTTACTGTTCTGTCTGAGCTAGAAAAAGAGTGTAGATGAATCTAGGGAATTTACCTTCTATGTCTGCATCATTTGGTAAACATTAACTGGGATCTGTCCAGAAAAAGAAAACCAAAGAAACCAAGACCACACATATAGCAGGGCACATCAGCCAAGCAATGGTCAGGGACACTCACCCGTGGTACTTTGGGTGAACTCAGGAATGAGCCCCCAAGATGTCAGAGGTGACAGAATGACAGAGACCTAGAGCTACCATGTCACCTTCAGCTGTCCAAGTTGGTCCATTAATCTTGTAGGGACCTTGACTCAGGCAAACTGTAGGATTCATGACTTGGATACAGCAGAGGCTTTCAGGCCTAACAAATCTAAAGCAGAGTTGAAGATTTTTTTATAAAGATATTTTTAATGACCTAAACCATGAAGATTAAGGGAGAAAGAGAGGAACAGAAACACAGACATAGTCAAGTACAAGGGTGTCGCTATATGCTTCCCAAGGGAGAATGGGCAAAAGGAAGCCTGAACAGTAAGTAAGTCATGCCCAAGGAGGGAGAGGAAGGGAAGGAAGGGGGTGAAGTGGGCAAAGGCAGGGAGGAGGAAGGGACAGGAGTGTCTAATTATGGGGTAGCCTGCTCACATGACTCCCAAACCTCTGGGGAGAAGCCCCCAGAAGGCCTACTGATGTATGAGAGATAACTTGGGCTCACCACCAGCTCATTCATCCTCACAGATACAGAGAAGACTGACAGACCGCGTCACACAGTGCACAGTGTCAAATGTGGGTCAGAGGCGGTGCTGAGCTGAAGGCTGGACACTGCATTTTTTATTTTTTTATATTATTATTATTTTGGTTTTTTGAGACAGGGTTTCTTCCTGGATGTCCTGGAACTCACTCTGTAGACCAGGCTGGCCTCGAACTCAGAAATCCGCCTGCCTCTGCCTCCCAAGTGCTGAGATTAAAGGCGTGCGCCACCACTGCCCGGATGGAAAAATGTCTGTCTTAAGGATGGAGAAATGGCTCAGGTGTTAAAAGCACTTACTACTTTTGTGGAGGGCCCAGATTCTGTTCCTAATCCCCATATGTCAGCGAGAGGCTGCATATAACTCCATTTCTAGGGGATCTGATACACTCTTCTGGCCTGTGTGGGCTCCTGTGTTCCCATACAAACCCTCCCACACACACATACATAAAATAAATAAAAAAAAATTAAAGTCACTTTTATTTATCTAGCCTTGGATGGGAGAGCTTCCCCAGAGTGCTTACCCGAAGCTCTGTTGGACTTGTAAGACGTTAAGGGTTCTGATTGCTTATCTATAATATCGCTTGCTCAATTTTCGTGAGAGCCGCAGGTTGTTAGGGTTTGCATTTGCTCTATTTTTGCCTTGTTGAGCAGGAAGAGGGTGGGTGGGAGGGCAGATACATCTTAGAACTGAAGAAGGCTTGTAAATATTTTCCTACTTCTTTGTTGTTAATTATGAGATGTTTAATATAAAATATACATTCCCCTCGATGCTCACTGAACTTGGAGAGGGCTGTTTGGGCTAGACTGGATGGCTAGCCAGCTCCGTGGATTCTTCCCCATGGTCTCTGCTTTCCCGGTTGCTGAGGTCACAAGCACATATCCGCCTGGCATTTACATGGGTCCTGGAAACCTAAACTCGGGTGATTTACTCACTAAGCCCTGTTAGGCAAGCATTCTACCAACTGGCCTGCATTTCCAGCCCCGAGGATACTAGTTTATTCATCCCACCTCTGTCTTGTTCTCCCTCTAGACCTCTCAACTCTTCGTTTCTCCTGTCACCCTGAACAACTTTGGGATGCCAACTTTCATAAGCCAGTCTTTTGTTTGTTTGTTTGTTTGTTTGTTTTGAGACAGGGTCTCTCTGTGTAGCCCTAGGCATCCTGGGACTCGCTCTGTAGACCAGAATGGCCTTGAACTCTGAGATCTCCCTGCCTCTGCCGCTCCAGCGGGATTTAAGGCATGCGCCACCACCTTCTCTTCCCAGCCTTTCCCTCTTTCCACACCCTCCTTGCTTTTGGAGTCTGTAGGATCAGATTTGCCACATGGCACATAACTGCGGAGTCTCAGTTTTCTCCTCTTAGAAACAGGACTCCACTGGATTGCTTTAAGGAATAGACGTTGGGCGTGGTGGCGCACGCCTTAAATCCCAGGACTCGGGAGACAGAAGCGGGCGGATCTTTATGAGTTCAAGGCCAGCCTGGTCTATATAATGAGTTTCAGGACAGCCAGGGCTCGTTTCTGAGCCATCCAAGTCTGGGAACGAAGAAATTCTTCACTGTTTGGACAGCCCTCCAATCAGAGCGAAGAAGATTGTTCCCGTCTTCCGTGCCTAAACAGACCAATCAATCATCGTTCCGGAGCGTGGCGCAAATCGCCACTGGAGGATCTTGGACTGTTCTGGGCTCCTATACAGAGCATCTTGACTTGCAACCCCCTTCACAGCCTCGAAAGAAGGATCCTTTGTCATCCTTATCCCAGCACCCTAAATCCTATCGTCCAAACCGGCTGGTCGGCGGGAACCGGAAGTGTACACCAGGGACGGGTCCCCAGTGATCTCCGCCGGAAGTAATGATTGTCAAGGAGTTACCTTCGCTCAGCATGGCGGCGATTCCCCCAGACACTTGGCAGCCGCCCAACGTCTACCTGGAAACTAGGTGAGGATTGGATGAAGGGAGGAATTGGCCGAGGAGACGCGGGTTCATGCCTCAGCGGCCAGGTTAAGAAAGGCCGGCCTGACTCGCAGGTTGCCCGCATGGAGCTGCGGCCGGGAGTACCTGTGAGCTCTGAAGGGACCTCAGGGGAGCCCCGCAACATCGCGGAAGATCTCTGCTACTTCTGTTTGCTGTTCTTTTTCTACGCCGTTCATTAGTTCATTAACCTTTATCCATCTTCATTCATTCATTCATTCATTCATTCACTTACTTACTCATTCTCGACAAGTGTGTGTTGAGCACACAAGCCATGCGTACGTAGGACCTGGACTTTTGAAAACACAATTCTAGATAAAATAGTATATTACGGTGAAGGAGACGGATGTGTAAACACCACGGGACAAGTAGCAGAGTGGTCTGAACAAATTGCTTTGAAAGTAGAGGAAGATTTCTTTTCCCCCACCATCCAAGAGCGATCTTTGAGCTGGGGATGCGGCTTAGCATTACCCGAGGCCCCCAGCTCGGCCTACAGCACCGTATATACTCGGTGTGGTTGCACATGCCTGTAATCCTAGCCCTCTGGAGGTGGAAGCAGGAGGATCAGAAGTCCAGGGACTGGGCTGGGCTGGGCTGAAGAGAATGCTTACCTTAACATATAATTAAGCCACTTACTAGTGCCATGCCTCCGGTGTGTGTGATTGCATTCTGTTTCCTATGCTAGCACCTCCTATCATGAAGGCTTTGTATCACACTCCCCCACCCCCAGTTTTAGCTCCATTTTACCTGATTTTCACAGTGATTGAAGGGAACTTTGCTTAGAGCCTGGTCAGCATGTCTACCTTAGCCCCATTCAGCCTGCTCCTGTCTTCTGAGTGTAGACATGAAGAAGGCACAGGCCACTGCTCCCAGCTCTGCAGAGTGCTCACACTGCTGGACCTCCTGAACCTGGGCCATACAGATTCAACTCAGTTCTCACTGAGTCCCCAGAGTTCAGTGGGTAACATACAGCAGGAGTCTGTCTTATCCTTTAAAGGTACTAGAAGAGGATAAAAGCACTCATACTGGGGGTATGTGGACATGAGTATTTGCTTTACACATTTTCTTAGGGTTTGTTTGTTTGGCTTTTGATTTTGGGTGTTTTTTGTTTGTTTGTTTGTTTGTTTTTCGAGACAGGGTTTCTCTGTATAGCCCTGGCTGTCCTGGAACTCACTCTGTAGACCAGGCTGGCCTCAAACTCAGAAATCCGCCTGCCTCTGCCTCCCAAGTGCTGGGATTAAAGGCGTGCCCCACCACTGCCAGGCGTAGATTTGGTTTTTGATTATGTGTGTGGGTGTGTGCCCATGAGTGCAGAGGCCAGAGATACTGGAACCCCTGGAGATGGAGGTCCAGGTGGTTGTGAGCCTCCTGGTGTGAGTGCTGGGAGCTGAAGTGTGGTCCTGGAAGAGCAGTCCATGTCACTGAGTCATTTCCAGTCCTGTTTGACCCACTCTTAACGCACGAATTGCTTTCATTTTTCTGTTCAAGTTTGGTTTTAATCAGTGAAATGTTTATATGATCAAAAAAAATTATAAGTTAGAAAATGTATTTAGTAGCCAGGCGGTGGTGGCGCACGCCTTTAATCCCAGCACTTGGGAGGCAGAGGCAGGTGGATTTCTGAGTTTGAGGCCAGCCTGGTCTACAGAGTGAGTTCCAGGACAGCCAGGGCTACACAGAGAAACCCTGTCTGGAAAAAACAAAAAAAAAAAAACAAAAAAAAAGAAAAGAAAATGTATTTACTGAACATCCTGCCTCTTATCTGGTCAGTTGTCACTCCCCAGCCTCTAGACTGATGGAGATGTCTATAAACTCACACTTTAATGTCTTATTACATCTACAGATGACATGGGAGGCCTTTTTCCTCGTTTGGGTTGGTTTCAGAGCATCAGTATATGCTCTTAGAATTTTGGCTTGTTTATGGTCGTTTTGCTTAGAACGTACATATGCCAGCAGCCATCCCGTGTGTCACGCTCAGGTGATTGGCTGAGGCTTTGTTGCTTCATGAGTTGTTGTCTCCTTCCGAGTGTGAACTCTGGGCACAGGGTCAGCCGGTCAGGAGTCTTGGAGCCATAGCCACCGCCTGCTCTGACCTTGTGGCCTGGCCTTTGCCTTGTCCTACCACAGCATGGGGATCATCGTGCTGGAGTTGTACTGGAAGCACGCACCGAAGACCTGCAAGAACTTTGCGGAGCTGGCTCGGCGGGGCTACTACAACGGCACCAAGTTCCACAGGATCATCAAGGACTTCATGATCCAAGGCGGTGACCCGACAGGCACAGGTACGTTTACGACGCCATGCACATCTTAAGTCTCATTCTGACACAGCTGGATGGCAAGGCAGCCACAGCTTGCATTTCTAGCCTCCTGTTCTCTGAGAAGGATCTAATCCTCTGACCTTCAAGCCCTCACCTGCCCAGTGCTGGGATCTCTGTCCGCTGCCATGTGCAGTTTCTGTAGTGCTGGGGCTTGAGCCCAGGGCTTAAAGTATACTGGGCGAGCACCCAACTGAGCATTCAGTAGCACCCACTCCCCACCTCCAGCATTGTAAGACCCTGACCCCCAGTGAGACACCGAGGTGCAGATCAATGCAAAAGCAAGAAGCTTATTTTCCAGCGTGTCAAGGTTGACCTTCAATTAGTCCCTCAAGGGGGGTGACTAGAAGGCGACCCTGAATGGCTATTACAAGCAGTTTTGTTGTTGTTGTTTGTTTTTTGTTTGTTTTGTTTGTTTTTTGTTTTTCGAGACAGGGTTTCTCTGTGTAGTCCTGGCTGTCCTGGAACTCACTCTGTAGACCAGGCTGGCCTCGAACTCAGAAATCCGCCTGCCTCTGCCTCCCAAGTGCTGGGATTAAAGGCGTGCGCCACCACTGCTGGGCTACAAGCAGTTTTTATACACAGGTTACATCAGCAAGGTTACAGTTCAGACTTATTGAAGCATATTGAACTTTAAATCTATTGGCTAGCAAGCATGACACACATTTGAACTCTACCTGGGACTTTGCAGAGGGTCAGGTGACCATTGGTCAGCACATTCTGAGAATTTTTTTCCTGTGAGTGGAACTCAGCCTAGCCCTGACCCAAGGAGGGTGGGGGTAAGGCTGGCGAAAGCCCCCAGGCCCCTTCAGCAGCAGCACCACCAGGGTATCAGTGTAGCCCAGGCTGTCCTTAAATTAAACTCCTGATCTTCCAGCCTCCACCTCACATTTGCTGAGTTACAGGCACAGGCTGGCTGGCTCTAATTCTGATTCTGCTGACAGTCCCTGCCCTCCTCAGAGCTGTGTGTGTAACTCACTGAGGAGAATCTCTGCTCCTGAGCAGGTGATACCCGTGGGGTAAGATGCAGTGGCGTGGAATTGGTTCAGTCAGGAGTGAAAAACAGGCCTTGGAGAACACAACTCTGCATTCCTTTATTCTCATTCATTTGACAGATGTCTGAGGCAGGGGGATCTCTGAGTTTGAGGCCAGCCTAGTGTACAGAGTGAGTTCCAGGACAGCCAGAACTACATAGAGAGTCCCTGCCACAAAAACAATAAAACAGAAACAGACGGAAGTGGGCCTGCTTTGTCTGTGACTCTAAGCTCTAGGGATATAGCTGTGAGCAAATTCGCAGAGACACACACCTACTCTCAGACCAGCAGGGAAGGGGAAGGGGCTCCCGTTTTAGTAGAAAACCGGAAGAGGCCTCCGTGGGATGCTGTTAGGGAGGCTGTGTGACTGGAGAGAGCTGGGCGGAGCCCATAGGGGCCTGAGTAGACCTTAAGGAAGGAAGGATAGACGGGTGTCCTGAGTGTGTCCACTGCTGTGAGTAAAGCGGTAGGATCGATCGGTCAGGCATCACTCGGGCTGCTGCTTGGAGAGTACATGGAGGGGACAGAAAAGAGAAGAGCGCAGGCCCAGATCGGGGAGAGGCCGCTTCCATCCAGGTAGGCACACTCAGCGGTGTAGGCGGCTGTTGAAAAGGTGGTGAGACACCCCCTGCTCCATGGGAGTACGAGTGCACCGCCGCCGCCCCCCGCCCCAGGTCCTGCTGTTCGAGTGGTGCTGGGAGCCGTGCGCATGCGCAGCACTGTACCACCTGCGGTGCGGCCCCAGCCCAGCGAGTTACATGTGCTGAATTTGCTGACTCTAAACAGATGGCCTGAGAGAAGATGGTCAGTGTCTCTGGGGCCTCTGTCTGGTGGTGAAGGAGGAAGGCTGAGCTCGGAGCCCTGTGTGTGGAGTGAGAGGCAGGTTTAGAACCGGAAGTCAAGAGCTTGGGCTTTGTAAAGGGTTTGGTTGAAATTCTTGAGAATCCTTATGGATAGCGTGGAGTGTGTAGCTGGAAATGAACATGGAGTCAGAGGGAAATCTGGCAGGGTGGTAACTAAGTACCTGTGACTCCTAGTGTTCATGTTGGGTCCGAGGACCTTTCTGGAGTTGGTTCTCAGCTTCTCACTTGGCTGATCTGTCTGTTCAGGCTAGCTGGCCCGGAAGCTTCTGTCAGGTTCTTCTGTTTCCGTGTCCCATTGCGTTACAGATGGGTGCATCACTTGATTTGACTGAGTTTGGGTCAGCAGGTTTGCATGGTAGCCGTTGCCCAGCTGAACCATCGCCCTGGCCAGGGTCCCGCCCTCAGGCTTTTTATTACCAGGGCTGAGGGTGTTGTAATTTTGGGTTTGTTCCTGTTTAAGACTTTCTGCCTCCTGCCTTTGTGCTTTAAAAGGGCCATAAGTAGTAAAGTATTACATTGGGCCATGTTCATCTCCTCAGGTCTTTTTTAGACAATTCTGGTCATTGCCTTCTGGTTTGAACACAGTTTCAGGAAATCCGAGGCCAGATGCATTTCCCTCCAGTCAGTGAGTGAGCCTGTGGAAGCATTTCCCGATCATGCTTACTGCCTCCCAGGAAGTGCTGTGTTGTGCCTTTCTCTTTCTTCTCTGACTTCTGTATTTCACACTGAACACCGTCCACGTTGACATAAATAACCCCACCAGCCCTTACTTCAGCTTTCTGTGAGACTTTCACTTGTTTCTGCTTACCCTTCCTTGCCTCCAGTTAGGACCTGCCGCCCCCCAGGTGCCTCTGTGAGGCCATCTTCCTCTGTGTCTTTGGATCACGGATGGTCCCCGGGCTTGGCAGCCCCTCTGTTCTGTCAGTCTCCTTTAGCCCCAGGAACACACAGCACCTGTCTTTTGGAACAGTGGGCCACTGTTAATTTCACTCGCTTAGCAAATACATGCTCTAGTCCACTAGGTCTCCTGCCCCATTCCAGGGCCTCTGAGGAGTGTTAAAGCCCAGAAGCCCAGGCTTCTCCATCCTTTTTGCAGCTCCCAGCTCCACAGGAAGCAGGCTGTTCTGTTTAAGGAAAGG
Source organism: Grammomys surdaster (assembly GCF_004785775.1). NCBI lineage: Eukaryota > Metazoa > Chordata > Mammalia > Rodentia > Muridae > Grammomys > Grammomys surdaster. The sequence continues at coordinate 440,850 of NW_021604628.1, read as the reverse complement.
GATGAGGTCGTGACTGTGCACCTCTGAGCTAGTGTCCCGTGGTCTGTGTGTGTCAGGCAGGTTGTGTGTATCATGAGGGGACTGGTCCGACGGAGTGGGGTTAGGCCAGAAAGGAGGCCTTGTGGGCGGGCCTTGAAGGAATTGTAGAACTTAACTTATGGGAAGCCAAGGGTAGGGTGCTCTGATACATTTGCAGGGCAGCGTGGAGGAGAGCCTGTCATCCTGGAGACCCTGGTCCTGTGACAGACTCCCGTAAACCGTTCATTCTTTGAGACTGTAGTTGAGTGACTCTGAGGCCTCTGTTAGAGTCACACATCTCTGAACTGCACCTATAGGGAACAGAAGAGGAGCAGTCTAGGCAGATTTATGATCAGTGGGGAAAGGCATGGGGTCAGGGTAAGGTGGGCCAGTTAATGCAAATTCCACCAACCAAGGGTACAGGTTGATCTAGCATGGTCAGATTTCACTTGTCACTGGGACCCTTGTGACTGGAGAAGGAAAGAAAATACCTGAGAAGCTTAGTCTAGCTGGGATGGGCGGCAAGGGAGGGTCACATCCAGGTGTCAGGCAGTGCTGCGGGGCCCAGTGTGCTTAGACCTGAGTCCTGGCCCCACATGGTCACTTGTCACACATGCAGGTTAGGTAACTTTACTGAGCTCTTGTCAGGAGATGGAGGACATGGCTGTCCATTCCTCCCAGGGTTATCATGACAGCTAAGTGACTCGTGTTGGCAAAGCCTTGGCACAGAAACAATTCAAAAGAGTATTTATTTTGGTTAATTTACTTAGCATTTCACAGATACCTGCTAGACTCTCATCGTGGGCCTGGCTGCTACGGGCCTGAGTCCAGCAGGGAGATAGTCCTGACGAGAAGGCAGCCAGAGAGCGGTCAGGTGCTGTCAGGTGACTTGAAGATAGTGCCTGCTGGGGAGAGGGCAGGGTGTCTCCACCTTGGTGTTATCGGGTGAGGCTGGACGGTTCTGATGTGGGCTGGACCGGCACTGAAGGATATTTAGCAGCTGGCCTGGCATCCACCTGCTAGACAGTAGACCCTTCAGTTATGACAGGCAGAGCTGTTCCTGACATTGACCAGTGTCCACAGGACCACAGCCAACCCCTGCTGAAAACTGCTGGGCTAGAGGGTGGAGCAGTGCTGTTGGTAGTTGTAGGAAAGACATCTCTGATAAGGTTGACTAGAGCTCTGAGTACCAGGGTTGGGGCAGGAGCATGCCAGAGGTAATGCCAGATAGAGGCTGGAGACCCCGATGCTTGCCAAGACACAGGAGCCAGTGAGGCAGGGAGGGGACAGTGACCACAGACTGTCCTCTGGGATGGGGATGTGGATGGTGGATCTAGTCCTGACTGGTGAAACGCACAGGGAGGGGTTGAAGCAGGGCGGTGTTGGACCCTCCAGCTGCTTCATGAAGAAGCCACCTATATGTGGGAGAGCGAGCGGGGCTGGAACCCAGAGGGAGCTGGGTGCTGGAGGTGGATGGCTGTAGTTTGGCCCAGGGTTCGTGTGATCCCTGGGAAGCAGACACTCAGACATGCTCAGATGTTCAGAGATTTACAGGGGGAGAGAACCGGAGGGGAAGAGGTGCGTTCTCAGGGCACCACAGGCCAATGGAGAAGGGGCTGCAGGAACAGGGAAACACTGGCAAGTCCTGGAGGGGGTGACACCAGCTGTGAGAGGCTGCTGGGGACCAAGGGAGGCCCAGAGGAGCCGTGGACGAGTGTGTGGGGAGTCCTCAGGAGGGAAGGAGAGAGTGAAGAGAGGAGATGAGAAGCCTGTTCCTGTGAGGGGACATAGGGCACAGAGGGACTGTGGAGCGGGGCTTTGTTCTGATTCTAAGATAGAAAATATTGATGATGTGCTGACAGGAGAGGAGAGACAGGACAGTTGTAGCTGTGGGCTGCCTTACAGGGGTAGCCTTGGGTACTTATGGTGGATAATCTGACAGCAGTTCATGGGGTGTCGGTGACAGGAGGAGGGAGGGAGCAGGAGTGGCGGGAGGGGAGCATGCCAGGCTGATGGCTAAAGGCAGATGGCTGCCTCACTTGTGGGCCCAGCATCCTTGTGCTGGCTTCCATGTGGCTTCAGTGACTTCTGAGATGGTGTCTGCGCTGTTGTTACTAAGTGGGTGTGTCATTGGGGTGCTCCGGGCTCTGACAGACATGGCAACGATCATGGCTGTGTTGTTTCTCCCACGGCATAAACCCGAGCTTGCTTTTTCTCTCTCTATCTGCCACTCTCAGCTTCTGGCCTTTGATCTTGGCCTTGTGTCTTATGTAGTGAGAGGCCCTGCAGCTGCTTTTGAAGAAAGATGAGAAACAGCCACAGGGAAATGCTAAGGAGAGAGAGCTCGGCTGTGTTGCTACAGAAAGCTCCGTGACCTAGCAGGCTTGTTTATGTTGTAAGACAGAACTGGGCCGTCAGCTCAGCTGGCCTCAAAGGAGCTGCCCTGTCTCTGAGGCCAGGGAAGGTGGGGAGAAAGCACTGGGAATGCCCAGGGGACAGTGACCTGAAGTGTTTATTGGAGGTTTTGTCCCCAGAGGGGAGGAGAGGCTTTGATCAGCTGACCTGACGTGGGCGCCGTGTGCTCCTCCTTACAGGCTGCTGCCCACCATGGTGCTTTTTGGCCTGGATATGAATCTGCTGCCTGTCATGGGTGGGATGGGGACAAGTCACACCAAGCATAGTAACTCCTGTCAGCCCACGCTTCGTGTGTCATGCCTTCGACGTCAGTCTGTTCCTCTTGGGAGTTTCAGGGGGCAGGATTGTGGGGAGGAAGATGCTGGAGCGTCTTAGAAATAGATAGCTTTATTTGTTTATTTAATTCTTCAGCTGAGACATGGAGAAAGATGGTTTACTGTACACGATGAGTTGTTGGCCACAGGTGAGGCCAGGACCAGTCTAGGATGCCACAGGTCCATAACAGAGGGCCAGCAGGCTGTTTGGTATTAAGACAGTCAATCTCTCAGGTGGTCTTGGCAAGCAGATGGAGTTCTATCTAGACCAATCGAGACTTGTTACTGAGAATAGTGCGCAGTCCAAGCTTATGCCAGCATCTCAGCTAGCCTTAACACCCTTCCTTTTTTTTTTTTTTTTTTTTGGAGACATGGTTTCTCTGTCCTGAAACCCTGAAACTTACTCTGGACCAGACTGGCCTCAGATCCAGCTGCCGCTGCCTCCTGAGTGCTAGCATCAGTGGCTGGAGCCACCACCTGCCCGTCAGGTGGCAGGTGTCTTTATCTTTAAGAACAGCCTCACAGATTCCCCTTAAACAATCAAGAGATGGCAAGGGGCCTCCTCAGGTCAAGGCACTTGCCACCAAGCCCAGTGACCAATCCTTCAGACCCATAAAGTGGAAGGAGGAAACAGACCCCTCTGAGCTCCCCTTGGGCACCATAGAGAGTACATATACCATAGAAAATGCACACACATGAACACATAAGCAAGTGACTGTGATTAAAAACATCTTCCAGAAGACATCTGCAAAGCATTAGCTGACAAGGGTTGGGCGACAGCGTGGCCAGTCAGAGAGGACACGCCAAGACAAGCCTGGAGCTGTGACAGCTTCCGAGGAACCGTCCAGCACCACAAGGGGCTGCGGCACGCACAGCTTAGAGTCCTTGCCCAGCGCGTGCATCCTGGTGGTGTGCAGCCCCTCCCCTGAAGTATCTCAGGCTGATACGGGAAGGTGTGGGAGGCCCTGGGGTGAGGTGAGTGAGTCCACCAGCAGGGGTGTTCCACACACCCGTTTCTTTAAATTTATTTGGTTTTATGAGTTGGATGTCTGGTCTGCAGGTCTGTCTGTATGTATAGTGCAGGCTTGGTTTAGGGATACAAGCATCTGCAGTGACCATGACATGTGATCATGTGACTCCTGGTGGGGTAGAGGTAGCGGGTGAGAAAATGGTGTCCTCCAAATCAGCTGCTGACGATTGAGAGGGGCTGTGGGGACCTGGGGCTGTCGTGGGGTCTCTCTGGGAGTGGGATGTGCTGTGTCTGTTTCATGGTCAGGGGAGGCCCTTGAAATTTGTCGTGTTTTTTTTTTCCTCTTTTATGTATCTGCAATCTATATGTTGGATTCATGTTTCAGAGGCCAGAAGCACGTCACTCGGTTAGCAGTCTGGCCCAGGGACCGTCTGCTCTAGGCCCACCGCAGCCAGCCAGCCCCAGCCTGCGGGGCCTGTGCCTTGCGCTGGCTCTACTGCGCAGTGTCTGAACAGGGATCCACTGCTGAGGACACTCCGTCCTTCCCTGCCTGGCTGCCTCTCCCCTACTCCACATTCCTTTAGGAGTGTCAGCCTGGGGTGTCCTGCTGGCCTTTACTGTAAACCTCGCAGGGTTATGAAAGGAGAGTGAGCTCTTGAGTAAATGGTGTTCTGGAAAACCCAGCCAGTCGGTCCCAAGACACCGAGAGATGAAAGGTCCTCCATGCACCATCCTCTTGTCTCCTTGGTTATTTATAGTCTCCACTGTGTGCCTGCTCTTGACTGGCCTGTACCTTAATGTTGGTGGTGGCTTTTATGTGGTGGCTTTCAGGCTCCTGTGCTGGCTAGTGTTCTGTCAACTTGACACACGCCAGAGGCACTTGAGAGAAGGGAGCCCCTACTGAGAAAATGCTTCCCTAAGATCAGGCTGTAGTCAGGCCTGTAGGGCATTTTCTTAATTAGTAATTGCTGTGGAAGGACCAACCCATTTTTGGTGGTGCCATCCCTGGGCTGGTGGTCCTAAGAGAAGGCTGGCTAAGCAGGCTAGCCTCCAGCCATATCCCCTGAGAGAAGACTGGCTAAGGAGGCCAGCATCCAGCCGTATCCCGTGGCCTTGGCGTCAGCTCCTGCCTTTTAGGTCTCTTCTCTGAGTTCCAAAGCCTTCAATGATGCGTTATGATATGGAAGTATAAGCAAGATAAACCCTTTCCTTCCCAAGTTGCTTTTGGCCATGGTGTTTCATCGAAGCAATAGAAAGCCTACCCAGGACAGCTCCCTGAGAGTAGAGGCCTGAGACTCGGAGTAGAGGCTGTGTTTTGCAGGTGCACCCCCTCGATCTGGGCAGAGGAGATGACTTATGGGGCATGCTGGGGACACAGTGCTGTTAGAGGTGCACAGACGCCTGCCACTCCCAGGATGAGCTTGTACTACTGGGGTTTTAGTGGGAGACTTTCCCTGACTGCGGTGTCTTGCTCATTTCTCTCTCTCTTTTTTTTGTTTGTTTGTTTTGTTTTGTTTTGTTTTGTTTTTGAGACAGGGTTTCTCTGTGTGGTCCGGGCTGTCCTGGAATTCACTTTGTAGACCAGGCTGGCCTCGAACTCAGAAATCCCCCTGCCTCTGCCTCTCAAGTGCTGGGATTAAAGGCGTGCGCCACCACCGCCCGGGGCTCTCTCTCTCTCTCTTTTTTTTTTTTTTTTTCTGCTTAACCCTGATTCTGACAGCCTAGGACTTAAAGCAAGGACTTAAGCAAAGGACTTAAAGACAAAGCTGGGTGTTGGTGGCACATGCCTCTGGTCCCAGCACTCAGGAAGGAGGCAGAGGCAGATGGATCTCTGCGTTTTGAGGCCAGTTGCACCTCGAGACCCTGTCTCAAAGATGAACAAACTAAAATCTAACAAGCAGTGAAACCTCAGTCTTTTCCACCAATGCCTCAGCCTTGTTCCCCTAGTAGCTTCTAGTAGCTTGCAACTCAATGAACTCATATACTATTCTGTGTCTACCACATGGCTGGTTACCTCTCCTCAGTTTCCTTTTTTTTTTTGGTTTTTGGTTTTTCGAGACAGGGTTTCTAAGTATGGCCCTGGCTGTCCTGGAGCTCACTCTGTAAACCAGGCTGGCCTCAAACTCAGAAATCCGCCTGTCTCTGCCTTGACTTCCGGATGTCCCGCCTTCTAATCCTGCCTCAGCTCATTGGCCATCAGCTTTTTATTGACAGGTGATGCTTTTACGTGGTGCGCGATTATCCCTCAGAGCAGACACACAGTACCTGTGGTGCTCAGTGCTATCTGGGACGGCAACTGTGCTTCTGTACAGCAGGCTGCCTGGGGAGGGCAGACCCTGCTTCCCAACTGGTTTCTGCTGCACATTGACTCAAAGCCATAGCTCACTTCCTCCGCTGTCTGGCAGCGGCTGCTCAACATGGCTGGCTCTAAGCACTGGTGAGAGCCTGCCTCCTGTTAGGTATTTCTATGTGAACACCATATTTCCTTTCTTTTCTTTGAAACAAGTTCTTGTTATTGTAGCTCAGGTTCATCTTGAACTCATCAACCTCCTGCCTCGGCTTTCGAAATGCAAGAGTTACAGGGGCGGGCTTTCATGTCCACTTTCATGTATGCCCCTTTGCTCCACGAGGGAAACCTGCCCAAGCTTCCATGCCCGGCACCACGCCTATCTTACTGGACTTGGTGGTGGTGTTGCTAGCAGGCCAGAAGTCTGTCTTCCCTTTACCGCCCACCCTGTCTTCTCCGTGCCCTGTGTCCATGTGATGCTGATCCTCCCTAAGCTGATAGCTTTCCCTTTCCGTCACCTCACCTAGGAGAGGCAACGGGCTTTGTGAGCAGAAGCTAGGTACAGCAGAGTGTGGTGGTTAGCTGTGTCTGTGGCGGGCTAGTGCTGGGCTAGGGGCCTGGGCACTCTTGCTGAGATACTTGGAAACATGTTTCCTGTCGGTCATGAGTGGAAGTTTTCTGTAGAGGGGAGACTCACAGGTACCACTGCCCTTTTTTTGGTTCTGTTTCCTGCACATTGTCAACAGTGAATGTTAACAAGCAAATGGTATTGTCTTTCCTGCTTGAGGCCAGTGACCTGGGGCTGGCGAGTGGGGTCTCGCTGGGAATGGGATGTGCTTCGTGTGTTTCTTGGTCAGGGGAGGCCCTTGAAGTTTGTCATTTTTTTCCCCCTCTTTTATGTATGTGCAATCTGTATGTTGGATTCATGTTTCACAGAGGCCAGAAGCATGTCACTCGGTTGGCAGTCTGGCCCAGGGACTGTCTACTCTAGGCCCACCGCACCCAGCCAGCCCCATCCTGAAATGTGTCTACTGGGGGTCAGGGCGCCCACTGCCTTTCCCATCCCTGGTCTCTGAAATGTCCTTTGACCTCAGACTGTGCTTGTGGTGAGGTAGACTGGGCAGCTCACTGCTTGTCTTCTGATTGGACAGGTCGGGGCGGTGCGTCTATTTATGGCAAACAGTTTGAAGATGAGCTTCATCCAGACCTGAAGTTCACTGGTAAGTGTGTATCTGGCTGGATGGGCGGGGCAGACAGTGCATAGTGAAAGCTGGCTCGTTTGGCTGTGATTCAAGGTGAGTGCCTGACACCATGGAACGGTGCCAGACAGCTGCCCAGCGGTGGCGCCACCAAGTACCCTGGCAGATGAAAGAAAGCAGCGCCTCTTGAGTCCTTACAGATCTGAGCATGGTCTGTGTTCTGGACTCCACTTGTTAAATGTCACGAAGCAAAGGCTGTCTGGAGCTTCCTCCAGGAAAAGGAAGGCCTTGCTGGGCTCTTGAAGAGGAGTGGGTAAGGTAGGCCAGTGGTTAGTGAAGCTCAGCACTAAGCTGGAGAAGGATGGAGGCAGAGGCATTGAGGCAACTGGGGTGGTGTTGGAAGGGACTGCCCTGCCCCTAGGAAGGGACGCAGTGGGTCCTGGCAGTGGTGACAGAGACCTGTAGGTCCTGACAGTGGTGAAAGAGAGTGGCGTCTGTATCTGCCACAGTGCTGCAGCTCTGCCAGCTGGAGGGGCTGCTGCTCATACTCTCTCTCTCCTTATGTCCCCCAGGGGCTGGGATTCTCGCAATGGCCAATGCAGGACCAGACACCAATGGCAGCCAGTTCTTCGTGACCCTGGCCCCCACGCAGTGGCTGGATGGCAAACATACCATTTTTGGCCGTGTGTGCCAGGGTATAGGGATGGTGAATCGAGTGGGCATGGTGGAAACAAATTCCCAGGACCGTCCTGTTGATGACGTGAAGATCCTTAAGGCGTACCCGTCTGGGTAGATGGGCTGCTGTCTCCGGCATGCTCAGGTCCCAGTGAGCTGTTTTCTGGATGACAGAGCGCCGTGTGATTCAGCATCATGCATACCTACTCTGAAACAGAGGGGTCGTCTCTGGGGACATTTGTATTCTGGCCAACAGTCATAGACTTGAAAAGCAGGCCTCCAGTGTGACTTCTTCCAGGAATATGCACAGTGCTCTCTCTCCCTCTGAGCCTGAGCATCAATACTGCTGCTTCTGACACTACACATCCCACGCAAACCCATATTGAATCGTTGCCAAATGAAAAATGCATCCAACAATCAAGTTGCTAAGAAGGTGTCAAGTGGGGGTGATAATGTGTAATGATTGGGCAATGAGTCTCTGGAAGGAAGCAGAAGTGTGGCCATCTTCCCCTCGGGACGGAGGGAGGGAGGGAGAGTCTAGTGAGCACAAGGCCAGGCCTTCACGGGCCTCCCCACAGGAAGTGACACGTTCTAGGTCTTTAGAAAAAAATAAAAGGTTTTTATGCATGCTGTCTTTGGTTTTTTTTGTTTGTTTGTTTGTTTGTTTTGTTTTGTTTTTGTTTTTTTTTGTTTTTTTTTTTTATCTTTGGATTTGAAGGGGTTGGGGTAAGAAGGATGTTAATACCTTTGTAATACATAGAAACTTTCGGAATAAAACACCATTGGTGGTTGAAATCACTGCTGTGGTCTGGTATTATTCGAGATTCTCAGCCTTTTTTCTTTTTGAGACAGGGTGTCACTGCGTAACACTTACTGGCTTTCTATGTAGATCAGGCTGGCCTCAAACTCGGAGAGTACCTAGGTCTCAAGTGCTGAAGGCATGTGTTACCACGCCTGGCTCTGTGGAGGTGGGGGGTGTTGCAGCATTCCTGTTCCCAGGTCACAGTCTACCCCGTCCGGAAGAACTGGAGTGGAGACCACAGGAGAGGCTGCTCCCTGGCTTGCTCAGCCAACTTAAATAACCCAGGCCCACCTGCCTAGGAATGGCGCTGCCCACGGTGAGCTGCGCCCTCCTTATCAATCAGCAATGAAGGAAATGCCTCACAGGGCAGATGAAAGCAGGTCCCCCATTGAGGTTTCCTCCTCCTTCCCCATGTGTGTCCAGTTGATTAGGAGGTTATACGGAGGGACTCAGTCATCCCTTGCAGTGGGAGGAGACCCACCCCCACCTCACCCCCTGTTGCTGTGGACCCCACGTGGCTTTGCTTCCTCACACTGAGAGCCTCTTAAGGTGCCGTGTGCCTGTATGTCATTGTAAGTTTTGGGAAGTGACCTAAGTTCCATTCCACGAGCCTTTCCCTTCAAGCTGTTTCTCCCCCTGGCAATGGAAGAAACCTTGAAACCTTGTACTGTACGGAAGTTAGCAGCCATATGGGTACAGAAAAGCTTCACTTAATTGTCTGCCATTTGTCCAGGGTTAACATACCCGATTAAATGTAAGGGCCTTATTCGCATGGGTTTGAGTACAGAAGCAAACTATTCTCTCAATGAAGAAAAAGGAAAACCCACCAACAAGCCCTGAAGATGGCATTGGTGTGCAGAGTCCCACACAGACACCCATCTGCCATCTCCCAGAATTATAACCCGTCCCTGTGTCACAGGCTCCGGGCTGATAAGGGAACCGTTGTTACTGTGAGGTTATGGTTCTGCATATACTGGGCAATAGCAGCCCAGGCAGCATTCCTGGCTTCTAGAAAAGTCTCCACACACATGCCAAGGGAACCACCCGTTGGCACAGCGCATGGCCTCAAGAGAGAAAACCTGAGTGTTACACAAGCTTTAGTGACTGTGAGGAAGCCTGAGGTACAGATACCTGTCTCCATGTCCCAGAGCCTGTTAGCTGTGTCACACTGTCAGGGTAAGAGCCATTAGACCATGGATGTGACAGTGGGGTACAGGTGGCCCATTTCCACCTTGGGTAGTGGGGAAGGGACCAGTTTCTGACTTAGGTAGAGTGTAAGGAAGGGCTGTGGAACTTGTGGGGCTCAAGAAAGGACAGGAAGGAGATAGTGGGAAGATTCTCGACTTGGAGAGGAAGGAGGTTAGGAGTAAGTCAGTCAGCTGTAAGGTGTGCCAGCTGGCTCTCAGCACTCAGGTTCAGGACATTAGCATTCTGGCCCCTGGAGATGGTGACTGCTGGCCCAGGTGCCACAGTTCCTGTAGCAAGGCAAGAGGTCATGTTTGTCTAACAGGGACCTGAGGAGGGAATTTTTGCAACAGCTTAAGGTGGGCAGGTCCTTGACTCCACAGTCTGCATCTCGTGGCCTGGGGAAGAGGAGAGAAAGCCCAGACTGAGTTCAGCACCCCCACCCCCCACTCTGCTGAGATGAATGCCCTACTGTGCCCCCTTAGGGACACTAAGTACCAGGCCCTGCTGTGTGAGCACCACAGCGCCTGAGGTGGAACAGTCAGTAGGACGAGTGGAAGAGAAGGGAGAGGACTCTGGAACGGTAGGACACCTGTGAAGGGACCTGGAAACATGTCTTTCCTCCTTGTGGTTCTTGTTATCCGTGACAGGTCCTTGCGTATCCCAGGAAGCCCTTAACTCTGTAGCTGGGAGTGATTTTGAACTTCTGATCCTTTTATCCAAACATCAGGGTCGGGGGCAGAGGCTGGCCTTGAACTCACGGCAGTCCTCTGTGATAGGATCACACTACCGCTCATGGCAGAAGAGGTATTCAGAGCAGGATCTGGTACTGGAAACACTTTTAAAAGCCAGCTTCTGACCTTAAAGCCACAACATTCCATCCCAGTGTTGGGGTAGAGAACCCAGGACCTCCTATTTGCCAGGTAAATGCCCTACCACCATTCCTGACTCGTACCCTCTGCTTCTCTATGCCCATCCCCCAGGAGCCCACCCTCAGAGCCTCCTCCCTCCCTGCTTTGACCTCAGCAAGGCCTGGTCTTATTCTTATTCGGAGCTGCCTTCCCAGCACCTGGGTAATGCTTTGAGGTTATTGCTGAGCGAATCAAATAAAACTTCCTCCATCAGAAAAAAAGATGGAGACTCGTTGGCTGAAATAGCTGCAGCCGGAGTCACAGACCCTGGTTTTGGCTGGCGTGACAGCAAAAAGCCTTTTCCACTCGGCCCTCTGGAAGTCCTCAGCTTCGTTTATTTTTGGACCTCGTCTCCAGAATATGTCAAAATAGCTTTTCCCCACAAATGGCGAATGGGCTCCTACCCCCAGATCCTGGAGCCAATCTGAGCCTCCCCGTGGCCCCTCCGGCACCACACTTGCAGGGTGCGGAGGAGGAAACGTTGGCACGAACATGTGTTCAGGCTGGGTGCTTCCTGCCAAGAAGCACTCCGTGCCCTCAGAACCGGGTTCCGTGGAATAGGCTCCCGTGATTTAGGGGAGCGCCAGAGAAGAAGAGGACGGTCCAGCAGCTCTGGACAGATGAGACAAATTGCAGGCGGCAAAATGGGAGCTAAAGCTGGTTTGGTCTCACAGAGAAATTGGATTCCTATTTGTTCTTCCAAACTGGTGATTTAGAATCCCTGCCAGTGGTGGCAAGTCTGAGACCCAGCCTGGCCTACGTAGGGAGATCCCTGTCTCCAGGGGGAAAAAAAAACAGACAAACAGAAAATTAAAGAGTTGTATCTGGGTGGGAGAGATGGCTCAGTGGTTAAGAGCGGGTGCTTGCTTCTCTTACAGAGGACCGGCATTCAGTTCTCTGCACCCACGTGGTGATTCACAACGGCCTGTAACTCCAATCCACTCCAGTGCATCTGATGCCCTCTTCTGGCCTCCGTGGGCTCCTACACTCACACAGTGCACAAAAACTCATACAAACACACACATATTAAAATAAATCTTTTTCTTTTTTTTTTTTTTAAAGATCCCTGTCTAAAAACCACAGGGCAAAATGTTCGACCTCAGGAGTGTGCGGACTTTGTGTCACCTTGAAGAGCCACTCGACACCTTGAATTTAGTTTCCTTGTTCGTCAGGCTAAGGTTTGAACTAGGCCCTTTGAGCTTCCAGTCGGAATGAATGTAGGTCAATTTGAGAAAGATTCCTCCAGCGGCCAAGTTTGCATTTCGCATGCTCTTCTGGAAGTCTGCCACTAGAGGCCGCTATAAATACAGTTTCGCCTCACGGCTGCTTCAAGAGGCAAAGACACCTCTTCATGATTTTACTAAGCCAAGTCAGCTGCTCTTCGAATGAGGAAAACCAAGGACTGCTCAGATTGCCACGGACTAGAATTGAGCCTTGGGCCCAGAAGAGTGAGCCTATGAGAGCTTTGTGGGCTGAGGTGGCTCCATCTTCTGTCAGGTGGTCTAGGCAGACACTCCCATGTCTGGGTTGCAAGAGACCTGGCTATGTACATACCTGGTCCTAAAGAAGCTGGTTTCTCTTTTCTGTTTAATCCTTCCCTGGGCGGTAAAGTCATCCTTTCTCTGGTAATCCAGAGTCCCTCACATTAGCCAGGAAATAACTTCACTTGAGCCGGGCGGTGGTGGCGCACGCCTTTAATCCCAGCACTTGGGAGGCAGAGGCAGGTGGATTTCTGAGTTCGAGGCCAGCCTGGTCTACAGTGTGAGTTCCAGGACAGCCAGGGCTACACAGAGAAACCCTGTCTCGAAAAACAAAACAAACAAACAAACAAAAAAAAAAACCCCAAACAAACAAACAAAAAAAATTCACTTGAGAAAAATGTCTCAATTTGAGTATATCTGTCTTTGTTTTGTTTTGTTTTTGAGATAGGCTCTCTCTATATCCCTGGCTGTCCTGGAACTCTCTACAGAACAGACTGGCTTTGAACTCAGATCTGAATGCTGGGATTAAAGGCATGTGCCACCGCCGCCCAGTGTTTATTATTTAACACCCAAACCTACCTCTGAGGCTGGCCGTTTCTGGATGAACAAACTGAGGACAGACCAAAGCCCAGGAGACTGAGTGAACAGATGGAACAATCGATGGGCCCAAAGCTAAGAACAGACTTGGGGATTTCTTGCTGAATTTAGCTCTTTTTCAGTTGTCTCCATCCTTGAGACATAGAGGGGAAAGATGACCTTGCAGGTGGGGACATCCACCCTACTCCACAGCCTCAAGCCTCTTTCCAGAAGCCTGCCGCTGGGGCCCAGGACACATGTGACCCTGGTCAGTGCGTTTATTGGGTCAGAAGTATAATGACCAAACCGCTGGGGTCCTCTCACGGAAATCACTTCCTTCTCCTGGAGGGTCCATTAGGAGCTGTACCCTGCGTATTCAGTACAGGCAGAGGCAGGGCAGGGGAGTGGCCGGGCACATCTCTGCTTCCTCATTAACTGGCAGGGAAAGTGGCTTTTCCGGGTCAGCATACACATGTAAGAAAAGCCATCAAAGGAAGGGGAAATCCACAGTTCACAGTTGTTCCCAGCCATGTTCAATCCTGAAGAGTTTGCCTTTTGTGTGGCTCCCTTTCCAGAAGCAGAAGGGGTGAGGGACTTGGTTGGTGAGTGGCCTTACACTTCTGGTTCCAGCGGATGCTCAAAATTCCCTTTCTCTCTGGTCGGCTTTGTCCCCCTCCGTTGCACTGGAAGTTCGTGTGTGTGTGTGTGTGTGTGTGTGTGTGTGTGTGTGTGTGTGTAACCCAGATTCTGGTTTATACTAAGGAAGGTCTGTGCCTCAGAATTATGCCTCTGACCTTGGGTTTTTTTTTTTCCCTACTGGGGGAAACATAAATGAGCAGAGATCCCAGAAGAGAGGGTGGTAAGACGCCTGCCCTGCTCTAGGCCGGTGGTAGTTCCCGAGCCTGACACCTGAGCCTCACCTAGGCGCTGAAGGAATTATCAGAAAACCTGAGAACAGACGTTTCCCTCAGTCACGCCAGCTGTTCCTAACCAAAGGTAGAGGAGGCAGGCCACTGAATGTGCCTGGTGAGCTGCTGGGAGCGGGAGGCAGAGCTAATAAACTCAGGGAAATCATGGCAGGCAGCTGAAGACTCCAGCAGGCTCGCCAGGGCAGGGCCTCGGGGACCTCGGCTTGCACACAAAGCCAGGTTCCTGGCATTCTGTGCATATTCCAGTTACCTCCGCAGCCAGGCAAGCAAATATGAAGCGCATGGCATGAAAATCAATTTAGAGCTTAAGAGGGGGAGAGGATAGCTCATCCTCGGTGGCTTCCCAGGCTGCCCTGTACAGGTACCACTAGGAGAGACAGCTAGGGCCTTAGGGCAGCAACAGCCCCCTCCCCTATCTCCCCATTTTTTAGGTGCCTGAGGGAGAGAGTGCCAGGATCTTTGGAGCCAGTTAGGGGAGGAGGGGGAAGAGGAGGAGGAAGAGGAGGGGGAGGAAGAGGAGGAGGAAGAAGAGGAAGAGGAAGAAGAGTTCCAGGAATGGAATTGGCCAAGAGGCTGCGTCTCCCTGATCCTCCTTGGCCTGAGTGTGCCCATCCAGAAGACATCATGCTTGCCAGTGGGAGGCTGGCAGGACAGGGAGGGGCCTGAGTCTGCTTTTCAGCTTGAGACCAAATGTGAGGGGAGTCAAGCCCTGTTTTCTAAGATGCTCAGCAGGCCCCAAAGCCAGGCTGCTGCATGAGGGAAGGAGAAGAAGGGGAAGAGGGAGGGAAGAGGGAGGCTGTTTTCAAATGGAATTAGTTACTGGGGGTGCAGCTAGGTGGCAGAGTGTTGCTGGCATGGGCTAGGCCTTAGCTTCCAGCACCAGCACTATAAAGGGAGTTGGGGGTGTGGGGGAGGCGGAGAAAGATGAAAATTTGGACCCAAGGCTGAGGCTGGGCAAAGCCAGGCTGTGGTGTCCAGGTAAGAACCCAAGCCTTCTGACCCCCAGCCTCACCCCCGCCCCAGCCCTCATATTCACAAAGCAGAAGAGACGCACTGGTCAGACCATGGGCTAATCTGGAAGAGACAGAGTCTGATGCCCAGGCTGAGAGAATAGCCTGGGGCATCCAAGCTAGCTCTTGTGGATCCTGTGAGCAGGGATGATCACACCCACGGAGCTCATTGTGGGGTCAGAAACGGTACATCTATGTGTTAGTGAAGTGACAGATGAGGCCACCATCCTTCCTAGAAGGAGCTGAGGTAAAATAATTCATACTGGAAATCCCAGTACTCAGGAGGTTGAGGCAGGAGGATAGCCAAGGAGTTCAGGGCCAGCTAGGGCTATGGTCATATCAAGACCAGTGTGGACCTAGACTGGGAATACAGCTCAGTTGGTAGAGTGTTTGCCGAGTTTGGTCCTTAACACTGTCTAAAACCAAGTGCTGCTATCCCAGCACGCTAGTAGTAGAGGCAGGGGCATAGAGAGTTTGAGGCCAGCCTGGGCTACGTGAGATCCTGTCTCCAAAAGGAACATAACAATGACAACAAAAACAAACAAACAAACAAACAAACAAACAAAAAACTCTACCACCACTACCAACTACAGCAACAAAAACCCAGACTCTTAATTTGAATCTGAGCATCTATTAGCTTCTGTTGCTAATTACCACTCACTGGCAAACAGCCCTGAAGGGATTTCTTTCCCTCTGTGGGCCTCAGTTTCCAGATCCGCAGAGTCCTTCTTTTAAGTCCTCTGCAGCACTGAGGTCTGCAATCCACACCAAACGGATACTGGATGAAGTCTGCCAGGGAGGAAGACCAAGGGAGGTGACAGGCTGGGGTGTTTATGCTGGGATGTAGTGAGACAGGAGGATGGGCATTGCTCTGAGGATCAGGAAGAAGTCTGCATGGAGTCAGGGCTTCAGTCTACAAGACTGCAGGTTTGCATCCTGTCCAGGGCTCTTAGCTCTACGAGCATGGGAGAATGAAGCCACTGAATTGGTCCAGGTTCCTCACCTGAGGAAGTATGGCCAATGAGAAACTCTGGAGCTGCCCATCTGAACTGCCCTGGATTGAGCGGATTCTTTGGCTGCCTGAGCCCCCCACCCGAGAGATGGTAGGGAATAGCAAGCGGCACAGGAGCAGAGATTTATTAAGTGGGACGACAGTGTCAAGGACTGAGTGGGCGGCAGATGTGAGATTCTTGATGCTGTGTACGTGGCTGGTTCTCAGTAAATAAGATGGAGACATCCTTCCTTTCTGCAAAGGCTCTGGCCCCAGACCCGGACGGTGTCAGTCAGATTGTTGACACACAGTTCCCTCGCTTCGTTCGTGACACACGCAGAATAAATGTTTAATGGTGCGTGTGACGGGCACTCCTCTGATGGGAGGAATCTGGGGGTCTTTCTGAAGGACTCGGTGCTTCTGTGGGCGAGAGTGGGCATTTCAGATGAATCAAGCGCCTGTCGCATGTGATCTGTTGGTACCGTTGCTGTCCTCCCGTGCTGGGAATCAACAGTGAGCAAGACAGCTCTTGTCTGTGTAAAGCTTTTCCTAGTGGAAAAAGAGACAAAAGGAAAGAAGACAGAGAGATAGGCAGTCATGAGTGACAAGCTCTTATGACAGGGAGAGTTCTGGGGGAGGGTCTCTGTGAAGAGCTGGAGGCACTGAAACAGACAAGAACACTCTTCCAAGCAGGGGAAACGAAAGAGCAGGTATAAAGGCCTAGGCAGTGAACTGCAGGCCCAGGAAGGCCTGTGTGGCTGGCTGTGGTCACTGGAGTGACCAAAGAGAAGCAGCTGGAGAGGTTAGTGGAAAGTTCTAGTGTGGGATGACAACATGGAGGGGCGGGGTCTTGAGTACAGGGTTACCTGTGCTGCATGCATTAGTGTATATACACACGCACATACACACACATACAAATACACACACACATACACACACATACACAAACACACAGGCACATACACACACATACACACACACACACACACACTCGTGAAGATTCCAGGTCCTGGACTCTAAAGGTAAGAAGTATCCGTCATCTGGAGAGAAGATGGAGGGAGAAAGCCAAAAAGAAAGACAGGCCGTAGAGGGCCAGTCAGGCTTGGGAACTGGTTCTAAGAGAAGGGAATCCCCAGCTACAGCAACGATCTGGGCTTCACTTTGAGTGGGTGGCAGCAAGCAGGATGGGGAGGGAAGGTCCTGGGGGGAGGGGAAGGGCGGACATTTCTCAGGGAGTCCAACATCCTTCAGGCCTCTTCCACCCCATTGGAAATGGCTCCGCCCCACCCTACCTGAGGCAGGTCCTCGCATTCTTGGGTACCCAGCCTCACTGTTATGAGTGGGGTCTCTCACTGGGAAAGCCTCCGGTGACCTTAAACACATTACTCTCCTCTAAGCTTTTCAGCAATCAAAGGGGTTAACCTGAGCCAAGCCCCTTTTTATTTCTATTAGTGGATGGAGTCAGACTCTGCTTCCTACCTTCTTTTCTACCGCTATGGTGGTTTCAAGTTTCCTCCTGCCCCTTGGCTCTCCTTCTCCGGATGAAGCTGCCTCAGACAGTGGTACAGGGTATTCGGACAGTGGTACAGGGTATTGACTGCCTAATAACTTGTAACTGAGCAGGTAAACAGGACGCTCATGGGCAGCTCATACCTGTAAGTAAGCTATGCACCCTGCCAGGTCCAAGGCTGTGTTTATCCAGCAATGTTCTCAGGTATAGCATGGGTACCCGGTCACACACACACACACACACACACACACACACACAGTCGCCTTGCACACTCCAGCTCCAACTCTCACGTCAGCTTTCTCCCATCATAAGAGGGCAGATCGGAGGGCAGCACTTACTCAAAGTGCCTCTGGAGGGGAGGGGCTGAGGGGGAGGGCGACTGCAGCTGCCTCTTCTGCAAGGAGCTTGGTCCCCAGCCCTCAGTGCTTTTCCCCTCCTTATAGATGCCGAGAGCTGCCTCTCAAAATTGCTCTGCCGTCATTAACACCACGAATCAGGTCAGATGAAGGCCGTCTGCAGTCTTGGACGGTGAAGGCAAAGTGCTGACGCTGATTATCTTAGCTCTTCTGGGCACGGCCCCGGGTCCGTGCTCGAGGTTCTTAATCAGAGGGATGATGGTGCATCCGTGGCGGGTGGGCCTGGGTCAAGGTTGCTTCTGATCTGGGTTCTAGACACCCAGAGTCAGTCTGTAGCACGTGATGGTTTGTCAGGATGTCACGGGTGGCCCGATGACCAGAGTACCGTGACACCTTCAAGAGAACAAATTCACCCAAATGTATCACACACGGGATTGCTTTAAACCATCAGTGAATACCTTGTTTGAGCAAAGACCGGAAGCAAAGCTCCGGACACTCATCAGAGGGTTTTGTTCTAGGCCTGACTGCTAGGCTGGCCATGGTGCAGAGAGGTGCCTCTCAGACCTCCTCTCCATTGGCGCCCCCTTTTGGACAGGCTGGTGGCGGCTGGAACCTGGCATTGTGGCTTCTCACCGGCGGTCTCCTGGCCTCATCTTCTACCCTCACCAACCTTTAACCTTTACCCTAGACACACACTCTAGATCTGTGGTTGCCAGGCACAGACCTCTGGCCTAAGCTCTACCAGTTGGCCCCGAAGAATGCAGTTCAGCCTCACTGCCTGCGATGGGGCAAAAGGTAAGCCCGGTACACCTGCTGGAGTCTGCACCTCAGGCTGAGACCTTCTCCGGCTCAGGGACACTCTCCATGCCACCCTGTGTGTCAGGCTAGCAGTGTCGGAAGGTCAGTCCTTCTGGAGCATGGAGCTGTCAGCCATGTTAGCCATGGAGCTGAGAGCAGGCAGAAGCCACTGCTTGGGTAGATTGAGTAAGAGTCCTAGGACCCAGTCCTTGTGCTGGGTCACTGTTCCTCCCAGCCACCCTGCTTTCCCTGACATCTCAAACACTCTGTCCAGCCTGTCTCAGGGCTGACTCTAGCACCTACGAAAGGCCTCACTCTTAGTGTAATCTGTCAGTCACCTCCCCTCCAGGTTCCCACCCCCCCTTGTCCCCTAATCCTTGACCCTCTATGCCACCTTCCGCAGCCCTCAGTGCTGGCTAGTTCTGTCCACATGTCCTGAAGCCCAACTAGCCTGAGGATTTTAGGAACAGATACCATGTCTTTTTGCCCTTTGTCGTGATTATTTTTGAGACAGGGTCTCTCTACATAGCTCTGTCTGTCTCTGTCCTGGAATTCCCCCTGTAGACCTCCACCCCAAAGAGGACATCAGAGACGGGGGTGTAGGGACTTGGGGGGGAGGTACCTGGTGAGCTCTACTGCCCTTGCTGCCCCATGCCCACAGCTTGCCTGTGGTAAAGGGGTAAGCTAATCTTTGCTCAATCACTTAGCCTTGTATTTTAAAACACATCATCCCCGCTAGGCAGTGGTGGCGCACACCTTTGATCCCAGCAGGGAGGCAGAGACAGGCAGGTCTCTGTGAGGCCATCCTGGTCTACAGAGCAAGTTCCAGGAGAGCCTGGGCTACACAGAGAAACCCTGTTTGGAAAAGCAAAACAACAATAATAAAATGAAAATGCATTCCTAATTATAAATGTTGGCAAGTCATTTCAAATCTTTATGTTTTTGTACCATCCCATTATATGGTGTTAGAAACTGCACTCATCCTGAGAGCACCTACAGAGCCCCGTACTGGGCGGGGACATATCCTTCGTCTCCGATGCTCAGTCTCACTAACAATATTGGACGATAGTTTTAGACATATTGACTAGCAGCTCGCTAGGGGTTCGGACTGGATTCTGTTCTAAATTTGAAATCAATTGAAAATTGAAAAACAATAAAAACAAAACAAAAAACCCACAAAGAGCCAGGCAGTGGTGGCGCACGCCTTTAATCCCAGCACTTGGGAGGCAGAGGCAGGCGGATTTCTGAGTTCGAGGCCAGCCTGGTCTACAGAGTGAGTTCCAGGATAGCCCGGGCTATACAGGGAAACCCTGTCTCGAAAAACCAAAAAACAAAACAAAACAAAACAAACAAAAACCACACAAAGAAATAAGTGGAGACTGAGTTGTTCTTTGTGCAAGGAGGGCCCCAGGCCCAACCCAAAAGTGAGTTGGGACGTCCCCTCTCTTGCCCTCCCTCCCCAATCCAGCACCCCTGGCTGTCCGCCCCAGGCGATAGAACTGAGTCCAGCTGACCTGGAGGCTTAGGTAAACAGAAATCACTTGTGCAAGTCCAAGGAAGGTGTTCTGTTTGTCTTCAACTCTGGCTCTGACTGATGCATTGAAAATTGATTTCAAACAGCATTCGTGTGCACCTGCTCGGAATGCCCGGCTGCCAGAAGGCCACCACGGGTAGTGACAGGCATCCACGCTGTGTGAGGTGGTGGGTGAGGAAGTTGCAGCTCCGTCTTGTCTCAGCAAAGCTTACACTGAGGTTGAGGAGGGGCCGCGGGTGGATTTGCTGGAGAGGAAACTACGTGCACAGCCTTCGGGAGCTAGCTTGGCGCTGCAACCCCAGGCCCAGAGAGGGCAGGCTGAGCCGGGCAGGGGGCTCTAGGCTTGGCTGGGAAAAGACTGCCTAAGAGATGCTTTAACCCTCCCCTCGCTTCCCAGTGCAGAGCTCTGAGCCCGGTATACTGGGGTGCTGGTTGCAAAGCCCAGGGAGCTGAGGCCATCCACTCAGTCTAGTGGAAGAAGCTTCCAGACAGACCCGGGAGTTGGCTCGGCCCCTTTGGTCACGACGAGAGGAGGAGGAAGACGACGGAGCTGGGTAAAGGTTCGGGCGACTAGCCAAGACCAGGGTTGGCGGACACCAGAGGCGGATGGGCAAGCGCCCACTGGCCCACCCTACGTCGGAAACCAGACCAGCCTTCCTGGCACCAGGCTGGTCGCCGCCTCCCCCAAAGAGAGATGGAGAGCTTGCTCTGGGCTTAGACTCTCCGGTGGCGGTGCGCACACTCAGCTGAGCCCTCTTCCCCGAACCCCGCCTAGACGCTGCCCAAACAGGTGCCCCTTGGACCGTCCCCCTCCCCCAGCACGCAGACCCTGGCTGGATAAGTGGGGTGGGGGACTTGCGGGGAGGGCGGCGCGCGCCCTGGGACCGTCTCTGGCTGTCGCCAACCCTGTCCCCGTCATCCAGAGCCGCGTCCCCACACCCGCCACGCGCGTGCACACACACACGCGCGCACTCACACACACACACACACATCGCTCCCACACTCGCCCCGCGCAGACCCCGCCCCGGCCCCGCCCCGGCCCCTGCGGGCGGCCCCTCCGGCGCCCGCGGACCCCGCACGCAGCGCGCGCCTGGCGGGAGGCGGCGGCGGCGACTCCGGGCACATTTGATTTTCCCGCAGTCCAGGCACCCCGGAGCCGGAGCCCTAGCAGAGGACGCGGCGCTGCTCCCCAAGCCCGAGGCGGCTCAGTCCTCGCCCCTCCCCTCCCCCAGTCCCCCCCGCCCCCCCCGGGACCCCTCCCCGCTGCGCCCCGGTTCCCTCGCCGCGGCCCCCCCTCCGCCTCCCCGCAGCAGATCCCGCGCCCCGTTTCTCTGCGGCCCCCGCTCTCCGCCCCCTTCCCGCTCGCACTTCCCACGCCCCCTCTTCGCGCTCCTCTCCTACCCTGGCCGCCCAGCCCAGGGCTGCAGCGGCTCCGGAGGAGGCGTGAATCGCGCAGGAATATTGACTAATTTGGGGTGGGGTGGGGGGGACGGTGGGCGATGGAGCAGCCCGAGGACATGGCGTCGCTCAGCGAGTTCGACTCCTTGGCGGGCAGCATCCCGGCTACCAAGGTGGAGATCACCGTGTCATGCAGGTGAGCCGCCCGCCGTTCGGGTCCCCCCTGCCCCGCCCCTGGGCCGGAATCCCTCTTTCTCTGTAGCTTCCAGCCTTTGCTTTAGCGAGCCTGCTTTTCAGTGTTCCCGGCTCCTGAGCGCCCCGCTGCCTGTCTTCGGAGACCCCCTGCCCAGCGGCGGGTGGCGACGGCTGAATGGGCAGCTAGGCAGGGGTCAGGCTCCCAGAAAGTTTGCGTTCGGAGCTGTTGCTTCCAGGACAGGAGGAAGACACGGAACCAGGGGTCCCAGCACCAGAGTGGGAAGGGGAGGAGCTGCTCCAGGGTCTCCACTCAGGTTCTTTCTCTGATTTATCCTTCTCCAAAAGGAGTGAGAGAGACTGGCACCATTCCTCTCAGGCATGACCCTCTGTGCCTCCTGTGACCTCCCTTCTCCCCCCTACCCTGGCCTTTGCCCCAGCCTTCTCCCCCTCCTCCACTGTCTTAGAACCCAGGATTTGAAAGCCTCTTGCTTTAACCTCCAGCAAGAAGGATCAACCGGGACAGTAGTCTCAGGGAGCAGGAAGCCCTGCCGAACTTGAGTGGCGTGGCGCCATTAAAAACCAGTAACTCTGATGGGAAGATCTTAAGCCAAAAAAGCAAAAGGCTGATGATGAAGTGTCAGAACCCCCAGGCAAGAGGAGGAGGAAGGAGTTTGTTTTGTAGACTGCCACCCCCAGGTCCCCAGTAATGCCATACAGGTTGGGCTTCTCTGAGAGGCTGGGCCTCTCAGGTTCTCTGAATAGGCTGCCCCGAGGCTGGGCAGGCAAGTGGCTGGCCCTAGGCACACTGCTTTGATAGGTCCGTGAGGAACATTGTGGTCTAGATATAACTCACCCCGAGGTCCTGGCAGTGGCCCATATAGCATTTCTGGAGCCCCATTGTACCCTGGTTCCGAATCACTCACCTCTGCTTCATGCGGGTCACTGTTGGGTCAGACTTTGTCCCCCTCCTGCCCCCTCAGTTCTGAGTTACTGAGTTGAGACATTAGGGAAGTGTCCCTGTGGTCTGAGATGCTGGCCTGGACTGTGAGAGAGGATGGATTCTGGGGAACTTTCTCCTGAGGACTTGAAGCGAGGGCTGCTGAGGTGGTGTCCCCAGCCAGGCTTTCCAGGAGGACTACTGTGGTGACTCCCAGATGTGTGTCCATCCCCCACACCTCAGTCCCACACAGAGACAATCTGAACCTGCCTCTGCTCTGCTGGGAGCTTCCTGATGGCCCATTAGCTCCCCGTCTCACCTCCTCAGCTGTCAGTAGCTGCTAGCTTGCCCTCCTTCTGCACACAGCCCTGCCTCCCGCCTTCAATCACGCCTGTCGCCTGCCTGTCGCCTTCAGGCTCTTCAGTTGAGCCTTCCCACCTCTGAGCTTCTGAACAGCCTGTTCCCTACAGGGAAGGGTTTTGTGCATTCCATTTCCAGGGACATCCTTTTGTCCCTAAAGATATCTGCCTAAAGCACTGGCTTCTAGGTCTCCAGGACCCTGAGTGCAGAGCCACTGAGCAAACACGGGAGGCAGGAACATTCCCTTGATACCCCCTGCCCCGGAACCTTCCACTCCATGGAGAGGGAGGGTCCTAACTGTGAGACCTGGAATCAGACATCTTGTGAGGGGTCCCTGACTCGCCACTTGAGACAAACTTTAAGCCTCAGTTTCCCAACTGGGAAGTCTGTCTCCTCCCAGGAAAGCCTTGCTCACAGGGATAGCTCACGTGCTTGGCATGCAGTGGACACAAACACTACAGGCAGACAGAGTAGTGGGTACACTGAGCAGCAGGTGGCCACAGCGATCAACCCGAGACGGGCAGAAACTCTTGGAACCTCTCTCTGTTTTCTGGAAGCATCCAACGGGTGATGATGTCCTGTGTGAGAGGTACCAGGTACAGGAGAGTTCCCAGGGGTTAGGCTCTGGGTTGACCCTGCCGAAGGGTCTCTCTGAAGGGACACCATCCACATTTTGTAGAAGGCCTGGCCAACCACTACTTCTTCCCTCCTGAAATGGAAATGAAGGAGATGTGGTTTGGGTGAGGAGAGATGAGGACAGGATGGTCACTTGGAACAGAGGGGAGGTGACAGGACAGTCTGGGTGGCTTTGACACTGTAGATCATTTCTGCTTTAGCTGGGGCCAGTGGTCCAGCTTTGAGGGAGGGCAGAGACCTGAAGAGCCCGTACTGCCCTCGTCCGATTTATTCTGTGCTTACCAGTTAAAGAGCCCCTTCTCCTACATCCTGGTCAGCACTGACTGGACTCCCTAGGGTAGAGACTTTGGGGTACCCTAGCATGAGCATCTTAGTAACTCCAGCTGGCAACTTCCTCCAGATGGGCAGCTGGGGATAACGCTTCGGGGTGGCTGATAGGTTCTCTGGCTCCAGCCGCAGGAACTTGGCCTTGTCCTAGGGGCTGTTCTAGACACGTGCTGTGCCGGACCTGGATACTTCAGCAGAACAGAGAGCATCAGGGTCCTATATCTTGTCCAGAATCTCACTGATGCTTAGTGTGTGCACAGAAGGCAGAAGGCAGACAACACTAAGGGACATTAGGGCCTCTGCTTCTGTAGAGAACATCTTGGGTCAATCTGTGGTCCACTCCCAAGTGACTACGGTCATTGACTCTGGTAGACCCAAGCCTGAGGGTGTAACCAGCCTTGTGTTATTGGATACATTGATTACGAATGTGAGCTTGGCCAGGCCTGGTTATTCACACCTTTGATCCCAGCACTGGAGAGGCAGAGGCAGTAGGATCTCTGTGAAGATTAAGACCAGCCTGCTCTGCATAGCCAGTTCCAGGACAGCCAGGGCTACATAGGACACCTTGCCTCAGACAAACAAACCAACCCCCAACAACAGCAAAAAAGATTGTGAGGTTGGCTTTATTCCTAGCACCCAGGAAGCAGAGACAGAAGCAGGTGGTATAGCTCTGTTCCACCTATATAATTCCTGGCTAGCCTGGTCTATGTAGTGAGACTATTTCTTTAAAAAAAAAAAAAAAAAGTTCGGCTCTATCTTCCTGGGTTCAGATCCCAGTTTTCTTGTGATTTCCCCCCACCTGTCTCTCTGTATGTGCATGAGTGTGTGTGTGTGCGTGGTTGCATGCACACATGAGCGTGCAAGCGCGCACACTAGAGTGAACAGTCACTTGATGCTACTGGGGTATCAAACCCATATCACGCAAGCACACTGCCACTGAAGCACAATCCAACTCTGTTCTTGGGACTCCTGGTGAACTGCTTCTCTGGTCTGGGCTCAGTTTCTCCCTCTGTAAAAAGAGCAGAGTGATCCCTGTCCATCACAGAGATGCAATGGACCAATCTAAGAACAGTGACTGGCACCACCCCTTAGAATGGCATTACCATGGTACAGGTTGGGTGATTACTCTGGCTAGCAGTTGACATCACACAGTCACAAAGATCTGTGTCTATGGTTGAATGCCAAGGCTGTGGAGAGCCCTGGAGATGGTTCGATGTAGGTATTACCAGAGGAAAGATGGTGTGTGGCACTAGAATCCAGCAGACGTGCCAGAAAATGTGACTTTAAACACCCTTGAACCTTGAGCTCTCCCTCCCTGACAATCTGTCCCAGACCTTTCTTAACTAGGACTGTTAGCCATTCTGCAAAGCCATTCAAAGCTCACCTGGTCCCTGCCCCCTTCTTCCTCTTTAGAGGCCCTGTCTTATGCTCATAGCTGCATTAGCTCTGTGGCTGGAAAGAATAGCTCATGTTTTCCATATTATAGGAAGCCTTTGTGCTTGGGCGGGGAGGGTCATATTGGACAGGCATAGAAGGGCTCCTGAGACCAGGGCAGGCTGGATGCCCCCCTCAGGATCTCTACTGGTTTCCTTCTCCACCAGTTGGTAGGAGCTAGCGGGTAGCTGGGCCTCCCCACAGGTTGGTTACTGCTGTCTGTTTAAGCCAACGGTACGGGCACCCCGTGGAGAGAGACAGCCTAGCTCTGGAACTGTGTCCTGGCCTTGTAGACGGGTGTGAGTTCACTCTCCTGCTTCTGAGAGGCAGGGGAGATTGCAATGGGGCCTGGAATGAACCGGATGGTAGCTGTAAGTCTGCATCAGGAAAAGGAGTGCTGTTTAACCATTGACCACACCCGGATATTCGACAAAGCCAGGGAAGGTACCATGGTACAGGTTGGACGATTACTCCGGTTGAGCTGTTGGCATCCTTGTTAGGCGTACGTACGTGTAAGTGTGTTTCATCTGTACTGGCGGTTGCCGTCTAAGCCGGCACGTCAGATCACACCGTCTTAGAAGACCAGAATGTTCAGTTTTCAGCTGCTTGGGAAAACAAATGGCCACAGTTTTCTGAATGTCCGACTATGTCCCCTCTCAACTCAGAGTCTCAGGGCTAGGACTTCTTCACCCAAGGCATGGGCCAGTCGAGGCTCAGTGTCTTGCTGGTGAGGACCAGAGTGACCCCCTCTGTTGGCTTCCTGGGTTCTGCAGGTCCCAGCAAGCTGTCTTCCACAGTAAGGTTAAACTGACCTCCTCAAGTTTCTGGGAAGTCTGGCACCTCCAAGGGCTGTGACGGGCAGAGAGATCTCTCTAGCCAGATTGCACGGGGTGAGGAGAGGGGCGGGGCGGCGGGCGCTCTGTCTCTTCCTTCTGGGGATGGGATTCCCACCCACCATTTCTATGGATTTCTGGGGGACCCCAGCTCCCATCCTCATTCTGAGCCCATCTCTCCAGCCCTCCATCCCACCTCCACCCCAACCCCCCGCTGTGGCTTTTTAGCTCCCTACAGTCCTCTGCAGTAAATTGCAGCATTGCTTTTTTTGTCTACCAAGGAAATCAAGGCCCAGAGAGGTGAAGGCTTGCCTGGGCCTGAGGTTAGTGCCGGCAGGTTTTAGAGATGTGGATCCTCGGACAGCACAGCATGTGTCCTCAGATGTTAAGGCCTTCAGAGCTTCCTGAGGTCTAGGTCAGGCTCTATAGAGATCCTGGTGGGACCTGAAGGCAGGTGGTCCTCCCTCAGGCAAAGGGAAAGGAAGCAAGCCCCTTGCTTGCTAGAGAGGCAAAACACAGAGACTTCTATAGTGGAAGCCAGTCTTCTGGTAAGCTTCCTTCTCTGGTCTCCGAGCTCACATTCCTGCTGTTTGCTGTGTATAAGTAACAGGCAACTACTCAATGCCCAGGATGGAACTAGGGCCTGACCATTTTCCTAGCCAGTCCCCTGTCATTGAGCATCGAGCCTCTTTGGTTTTGTGAGACAGTGTCAATGTGTACCTCAGCTGGCCTCGTGAGTTCAAGGTCATCTCCCTCTTCTCTCAGCTTCCACAGTGGTGGGCCTGCATGTGTGCACCACCATACCCAGCTATGCACATTTTTGCTTTGTTCTTTGAGACTTGAGGGTCTTACTATGTAGCCCCCCCCGGCTGTTCTGGGACTCACAGCATAGACCAGGCTGGCCTCGAACTCTCGGAGATCTTTTTGCCTCTGCCTCCCGAGTGCTGAGATTAGAGGCGTGAGCCACCAGTTCTATCCCATGTGAGTTTTTACTGGGCAGATAACACCTGTGGACGTATCAGCAAACGAGTTCATTAGATTCGGGCGGTGGGTGGCGCAGGTGACGTGAAGAGGAAGCTCAGAAGAAGGATTTATAGAGTAGGAAGGCAAGTGCAAAGGCCCTGGAGCAGAAAAAGCCTTGCTCTGCTTGTAGACATATAGGGGGTCAGTGTGGCAGGAATAGAATGAGCGGTCGCGGTCCCAGCTGAAATCAGAAAGGAAAGGGGAGCTGTAAATAACAGCCTTAGAGGCCATAGGAGGGAGTTTGGGTGACTGTTTTCACACCATGGGGGGGATGGATACTGTTAAGTAGGAGTTATGATTAACCTTACAAGCCTCTGGTTACTTAGTCGCTGGGCTGGTGGGGCGTGGGGTGTATCAGGAAGTATCTGTTGCTAGGCAGGCCAGGCAGAGGATGGTGAGGGTGACACAGAGAGAGTGGACAGGCTGGGGAGTGGCTCGAAGGAGAGTCTACAGAACTCTCTGAGTGGAATAGACCTGGCGCCAGGAAACGAGAGCCACTTCCCGTCTCCAGTTTAAGCTGGTGGCTAGTGGCTCATACCTGCTCTGAGAAGCAAGTGACCCCCATGTACTGACAAGAAGCTGAGGTGTGTGGGGAGACTCTCCAGAGTGACAGATCGCAGTGTGGCCATGCAGGATTCCGACCTGGCCGCTTCAGAAGGCCACAGCTCTCTCCCCTGACCCTGTGACTCGGCAGGAACAATTAAGCCAATATCCCAGCAATAAAAACATTGCCAGCCCTGGAAGGCTTGCTGGACACCCTGTGAGAACTGCTCGTTAGGCCTGGCAAAGTGATTTGGCAGGGAAAGGGCACAGAGGTGGTGGGTGCACACGCCCAGGTCCTTCCTCCTGGTCTGTCTGATGATTTTTTTCTGTGAGGAGTGCAGGAGATGGATGCCTTTCTACTCCTCTCTGATGTGCCAGTGCTGTGGCTGGGGCATAGGTGGCCTGCATAGGCTTGGGAGATCCCAGGTTTTGTGACAGAAGTGCTCCTGGGCACCTCAGTGACTAGGACTTGAGAGGTCAGATCCTACCCCTTTAGGGCTGTGAACCAGCATCTGCTGGCATTGAGGTGCAGGCTCAGTTGAATTCGTCAGGTTAGGAGCTGACCAAGGACCTGGCCATTCGTGTGAGTGGTTACCCCTCATCTACTCCATCAGTCAGATGTTTGGCATGAAGTTGATTTTGAAAAACAGGGTGATATCTGTATTCTCTTAGGATGTTGGGTTCTCTGTGTATCTGTCATTTCTACTTGATATCAGTTCCTCTGTCCCCAACACCAGAGGCTGGTCTCATACTGGGTGGCCTGTCTGATGTATACCACTATTCCCAGTTCAGAGAAACCAACCTGCCTTCCTTCCGTCCTCCTTCCCTCCCTCCCTCCCTCCTTTCCTGTGCTAGGGATTGAACCTGGGGCCTTGCACATGCTAAGTGAGTGCCCTACCACCCCCTTAAATTTTATGTATATGAGTACACTGTACCTCTCTTCAGACACACCAGAAGAGGGCATCAGATCCCATTACAGATGGTTACAGATGAGCCACCATGTGGGTGCTGGGATTTGAACTCTGGACCTCTGGAAGAGCAGTCAGTGCTCTTAACCGCTGAGCCATCTCTCCAGCCCCTGAGCTTTAACCCTTTCGACTTGTGTTCTTCTGAGATAACTAAGTTGCCAGACTCACATTGAACTCAGCCCAAGGAGGTCTTGAACTTGTGATTCTCCTGCCTCAGAATCATAGATAGCAGGCCTGGGCTCTCGGGCTTAGCCTTTTCCTAACGTTTGCAACCTCGTGGGTTTTTTTTTTTTTTTTTTTTTTTTTGAGAACTGGACAACAAGACAAACCTGGATCCAACACACATGTACCACCACCGATCTGCTTGGTTTTGGGGGTCCATGATCCCCGCTGAGGACCCCCAGCCTGGAATATCTGATGTACAGGCTCTTAACATACTTTCTCATCTACAGCCAAGTGCAAGCTCAGCACATCCATGAGAGAGAACCAGGGGAGGCATATCACCTGGCCCCACAGCCTGGTAACGTTCCTCCCAGCCTCCCTCGAGTTAGGGAGTCGGAAATGAGTCCTTGGGGGTGGCAGGAAGCAAAGGGCCTCGGCTCTGCCTTCCCAGCCTCGGTTTAAGGAACAAAAGAAGCGAATCTCCAAGCTGCTGAGCAGACAGCTGAAGGGTTTTATGCTCTTTTTGGAGGAAAAAAAAAATACATTTTGACTGTTGGGAAATTTTTATTTTATTTTTCTCTTTGAGCTCTCCTTAAGTAGAAAGCAGAGAAAAAATACACGTAAGGTCTGGTTTAGTCTGGTCTGGTTAGTGCCCTGGTGTCTGAGGCCTTGCTTGGGGTTGAAGGCCTGGTCTCACAGGATGCTCTGGCTGTGTGCCCTGGGCAGGCCATTCCCTCTCTCTGAGCCAGGAGTGTTCAGTGGGGCAGGTGAGGTTTACTGGGGATCTGGAAACTGTAGGGGATTTTGGGGGGCTGAAAAAACATGTCTTGGGGTCTTTGGTGTCCAGTGGGAGGCCAAGACTAAGTGTTTTGACCCGAGATATTTATTTGACACTATGTCAGAAATCCAGGAGAGGGCTGGTGGGTGGGAAAACAGCTAGTTAAAGCTATCTTGGGTACACTCCAGATTTACCAAGCCGGGCTCCGGGAAGGACCCCAAGAACCTGCCTTTTTAACCCCTGGGAACTGACATGAGCCCCAGGGAGTGAGAGGCCTGTTGCTAAGCAGTGATGTGGGCTTCTTGGGATCCCCATACACCCCATTTCTATCAGTTGTGTGGAAGGGAGCTGGGGCAAAGTGAGACCACGAGTGGGCATCAGGATGGAGAGCCAGGCAAGGGTGCCCACAGCCACGGGCGCAGGAGGAGGAGCTGAAGCTGGGACCCCATCCCAGATGATGAGATATTCAGTCCCCCTTCAGGACACGGTAGGGCCTGGCTTCTCGGGCTAGGGAGGGTGGAGGTGGTTCCCTTTCTCACCTATGAACCTGAGCTTCCTCAGATGAGCGTAAATGCCAGGGTTGATCTAAGCAGCCCTGGGCTGTAGTGAGCCCCCATTTTATAAATGGGAAAAGTTGAGGCACGAGGTAGTCAAGTCAAGACTACTGGGCAGAGCTGGGATGTGATGTGGTTTGTCTGTCTGTAGCTAAGGGGGAGTATGAAGGCTCTGAGTGTTGCCCTGAGCAGGCCTTGCTGTCCTATTCTGGTTTGCTGGGTTTTTGTTTGTTTAAAGTTTATTTATTATGAGTATACTGTAGTTGTCTTCAGACACCCCATAAGAGGGCATCAGATCTCATTACCAATTGTTATGAGCCACTATAGGGTTGCTGGGAATTGAACTCAGGACCTCTGGAAGAGCAGTCAGTGCCTTAACCAATGAGCCATCTCTCCAGCCCTGGTTTTGTCATTTTAAATTCAGGTTTCACTCTGTAGCCCAGGATAGCCTTTAATTTATGAGAGTCATCTTGCCTCAGCTTTCCCTGCGCTGGTATTACCAGTGTATATCACCACACCTCGTTTATGAGGTGGTGGGGATCGAACTCAGAATGTTGTGTGTGCAAAGCAGACCCTACCAGCAGGGCTGCCCACTCATTTCTGTCTTTCCCTGCATTCAGCCTGCACTCTACTGACTCAGGCTGGGTGGATTGAAACAGAGGGGCTCAAAACAGTGTGTGTGTTTGGGGGGGGGTACCCATGAACTCTCAGGCCATGTTTTCCTGCATCTTCCAGGCCAGAGAGAGTTGGGGGAGAGGCGGGTCCAGGTTCTGGACTGCAGAATCAAGAAGGAAGGACAGGAATCTTCTGGAAGTATGGTAGAGAATGCTAGCAGCATGAGGACCGAGGGCTGTGGTATCTTTGTATGCTGCTGCTGCTGCTTCTTCTTCTTCTTCTTCTTCTTCTTCTTCTTCTTCTTCTTCTTCTTCTTCTTCTTCTGATATATTCATGTAATGTATATTTATTATTATTTATATAATGTATATAATGTACACTGTCACTGTCTTCAGACACACCAGAAGAGAGCATCGGATCTCATTACAGATGGTTGTGAGCCACCATGTGGTTGCTGGGAATTGAACTCAGGACCTCTGGAAGAGTAGTCAGTGCTTTTAACTGCTGAGCCATCTCTCCAGTCCCCCAAACACGTCTTCTTTGTTTAGTGCAGTACTGTTGGTTGAACACAGGACCTTGTGCATGCTGGGAATTTTATTACTGAGCTACATCTCCAACCGAACTCTGATTCTTAGTCCAGCTGTGTGCCTATGGCCTGGCAATAAGGTGGACAATCGCACTCATTGGTCCTCCCTCCTCTGTCTCTCTCTCCCCAACCCCTCCCCCCAGCTGAAATCTAGGGGTTTCTTTTTCTCCCTAGCCTAGAAATGACAAAACTTGAGCCCCACATCCAGATTTGGAGGAGACCCAGATCTTGGAGGAATCTGTTCAACTCTGTCCCCTCGATCAGTAGGAGGCTACCACAAGGGAGGCTGGAGGCTGGGCACACATTCCCTAGCTATGGCTGTCGTTGGCTGTGCTGTCCCTGGGAGCAGGACTTTCTGTCTACTGCTGTCTGGAACCCAGGGAGTGGACACAGAGTCCTAGAGCTCCAGGGGCTGAGGGGACAGATGGTGTTGACAGCCTCTAGGACAGAAAGGATGGGCCACTGCCCCACTGCAGATGGTCTCCACTGGGCTGTGTAGCTTCCTGAAGACTTCTGGGGAGGGACAATACTTTATAGAACGGGGTTTCCCGAGATTCACTTCCGCCTTTCAGCCGGGACCACACCCACTCAGGCTGACCTGGCAGCGTGTGGGCATCTGAGAGGCTCTAAGACAACGCCAGACCTCACCTCCTGCAGGAGCTGTTGGTGTAGGAGCCTCCCCAGGGACACTCGGGGACCTTCCTTCCCACCCCAGGTCCTCCTCTTCTAGCCTAAGTCTGAGTCTCATGTAGCCCAGGCTAGCCTCAAACTCATTATACAACTGAGGATGACCTTGAACTCAGGATCCGCCTGTCTCAGCCTCCTGAGTGCTAGTGTTACAGGCTTGCTCTATCATGTCCGGCTGTGTTTGAGATTTCGGAAACAGGATTCACCCTATGCCCGGAGCTAGCCCTGAACTCTGGATCCTCCTACCTCAGCCTCCAAAGTACCTGGGTTATAGATGGGGGTCGTCACCACACTTAACCTCAGCTCTGGTCTTGACCGTAGAGGGATTTCGTTGAAATGAATCCGTGTCCCCTTGGAGGAGGTCATTCATTAATTCCGCAGTGAGGAGTCATTAATTCCTCCGTACGCACTTGACGAGGGACTCAGTGGACTGTGATACGTATTCTGGGTGACCAGAGGTTAAACAGACACTTTTCTCATGGGTTATAGTTTTCATTCATTCATTCGTTATTTTTAAGTGATAGAGACATGGAAGGAGAGGTCTAAGTAAGGCTGATATCCGAAGCTGACTAAGGTTTGGCTAGTGAGAAGCTTCAGGGTCCAGTGCACCATGGTGCTAATCTGGATCACTGTGGCCGGGGTTTGGGTTGGGGAGCACTGCAGGTCTTAGTATCCTGGGGGCTGGAGTGGCTTCAGAGACCCCCAGCTCATTCATCCATTCATCCATTCATTGTATGTGAGTACACTGTTGCTGTCTTCAGACACACCAGAAGAGGGCATCAGATCCCATTACAGATGGCTGTGAGCCACCATGTGATTGCTGGGAACTGAACTCAGGACCTCTGGAAGAGCAGTCAGTGTTCTTAACTGCTGACCCATCTCTCTAGTGCCCTCCCCCCAAAAAAGAAAAGACAGGGTTGCATGTAGCCTAGGCTGTTCTAATTCACAATATAGCCCCAGGATGGCCTTAAACTCTTGTCTCCCTTGGTCTCTCGTCTCCCTCTCCTTGACCTGAGTGCCAGTGTGACAAACATGCTGAATCCTTGTGGTCCCTGGCATTTAATGAAGTTGATCAAGTGTGCTAAGGAATGTCTTCCCTATCTATTCTGTCTGAGGCTGAGCCAGAGGCCATCTCCAGGCTCAGCACCAACCTTAGGTCCTGACACCCTGTCCCCCTCCATCCCTGCTAATTTCTTCTCTCTCCCTTCTTTCAGGAACCTCTTGGACAAAGACATGTTTTCCAAGTCTGACCCATGTAAGTCCTTCTCTGATGGCAACAGCCACCCCAGTGACACAGCAGCCTGGTGACTAGAGACAGGGGCCAGCAGCAGCTCTGGCTAAGTGTTAGACCTGTGTAGGCATGGGGTGTCTGGCACAAGAAGGTGTCTGTCCCGTGAGCCCCAGTTGGCTCTGGTCTGGGGAAATGAGCGTGGGTTTGGGAGAGCCAGGCTCTAGTTCTGAGCAGTCCCGGCCATGAGCATGACCTTGGGTAGGTCTTTGGCTTTTGCAGAGCCTCAGTTTCCCCATTGGTTAAGAAGGTCTGGTGACAGTAACAGGCCTGGAAGGAGAGTGTTTACGATGCCAACCTCACCATACCCACCACTCAGCCTGTGTCATGCCCATGTGTCCACCCACCTCACACCCAGGGTCCTTTGTCGCGTAGCAATAACAGCCCTTGAGTTCCCTCCTGAAAGACATGCCGAGGTCCCAGGCCCCTTTGCCAAGCCAACTTCCGGGTGTTGTCATGGAGAGCGAGACCCACTGGGAAGCTGGAGATGTAACTTGGTGGCCGGATGCTTGTACAGAGATGTGGGTCCGATCTCTGCTACAGGAACAGCCAATCAGCTGTGGTCTAGGTTTGGAGGCCAAGCTCTTCTTCCCCCCCATTCAGTGAAGTCCCAGCTGCCTCAGCCGACGCCCACCCTTTCTCCAAACCCAGCCCAGCCATCCAGGCTGAGGCTCTTGACCTGGTATCTTCCTCTTGGCCTGAGGTATTAACCCATGTTTTCTCTTCTTTTCCCCAGTGTGTGTCATGTACACTCAAGGGATGGAGAACAAGCAATGGCGGGAGGTAAGCCCCGCCCCTTTCCCACCCAGAATGCACCAGGGTAGTACCAAAGGCGGGCAGGGCAAGCAGGGCAAGCAGGAGGTGTGGAGGCTGAAGACAGAGCAGGCTGTAGCTGTCCTCGAGGAGGAGCTCTGGTTAGAGGGGAGACTCGACTGTTAGTCGCTTTGTGTAACTGAGCTGAGCTTAAAGGAAGGGAGATTCATGTTGGCTCTGATTATGGGGGTGGGTCTAGCAATGGTTGCTTGGCCCGTGCACTTGGTTGGGAAGCGCATGGAAGGGGATTCTGTTCACCCCATAGAAGACAGGAAGCAGAGGATAAAGGAAATGCCCTCAAAGGAGTAGTACCCAGGGGATGGCTCCACTGGCCTGCTTCCTCTACCCCAGCGGGCAAACATTCCACAGAAAATCCGTGTTCAGGGGATCACAGCGCTCATTACGAAGAAGAAAAAAAAATCAATTCATTAGATCAGAGCCCTTATGATCTAGCTACTAATCTCTGGAGACTCCGCACACATAGAAGCATGTTTTAAGCCATTCGTGGTGGCAGAAGTCATTAATCTCAGCGCTGGAGAGGCAGAGTCAGGGGGAGCTTTGTGAGTTCAAGGGCAGCCTGGTCTACTTAGCAAATTTCAGGACAGTCAGGGATACAAAGAGAGACCCTGGACAAGAGGAGGAGGAGGAAGGGGGGGGGGGAAGAGAGAGGAAGAAGAAGAGGAAGAAGAGGAATTGGAGGACAGGGAAAAGGAGGAGGAAGAAGAGGAGAAAGAGGGGGAGGAGGAGGACTGTACTTTGCAGATTG
Source organism: Grammomys surdaster (assembly GCF_004785775.1). Lineage (NCBI taxonomy): Eukaryota > Metazoa > Chordata > Mammalia > Rodentia > Muridae > Grammomys > Grammomys surdaster. Next base: position 405,986 of record NW_021604628.1, on the reverse strand, counting down.
CCTGTGTGTTTCCCAACTCAGTTAAACTGACAACATTAATTACTGAAAATCTATCTCTGACCCCCCCCAAAGGCTCACATCCATCCCATAATACAAAATGCGATCAGTTCATCTCTCTTGTTTCCACATTCTTCACAGTCCCAACAGGAGACTCGAGGGCAACTGTAAACTCATGTGGGAAGCAAAAACAAAACACAAGTTACATATATTTCCAAGATACGGTGGCCCAGAGCGCACAGTCCCACTCCAACATGGAGGAACGGGAGAACAACAAGCCGGGACCAGACTAAAGCAAGGCCACCAGAGCCACCCAGCAGAGCAAACACCAGATCCTGTAGTTCTGGGTCTGTGGACACACTGTAGTGTCTCTGCGTGCACCCTAACAAGAGCCCCTCGTGGGTCCTAGCTGTTTGTAGCCGACGTGGCCTCTCTCTTAGGGCAAGTTTACTTCAGTTCCTAAGTGTTCCTCAGCAGATGTCCCACTGTCCACTCCAGTCTCCTGGGGTTACCCAATCTCCACACTTACATAAGTCATCCTCTATGTCATAAGTCATCCTCTCTGGGGCAGCTCACAGGACCTCAGACCTGGCCATACACTGTTCAGCTCCACGGGCTTGCCTTTGAAATCTGGTGTGAGCCTCTGTCACCTTTGACCTTTGCATTCAGAATGCCGACAACATCAGCATCATATGATCCACACCAGGGTCAGCTGCCAACGTGAACATTGGCTACGCCCTTTGGGCCACCATTGCAGTGGATTCTGGGTGAATAACTATGGAAACAACCCCCTAGCCTGCCCCATTTCATGCCTCAGAAGTCTTTTTTGTTTTGTTTTGTTTTTTGTTTTTTGTTTTTCGAGACAGGGTTTCTCTGTGTAGCCTTGGCTGTCCTGGAACTCACTCTGTAGACCAGGCTAGCCTCGAACTTCAGAGGACCTTTTTGAAGGGAGAGTCTTTCAGATGAGTTTACGGGTTTATAAATGTTCACCTGCGGTGGCTGGGGTCTGGTTAACTGCTGACACGCTCTCTCACGCCATCTGCCTCTTGTCCCTGTGCTGAGTGTGTGGCTTCTTTGTAGTGATCCTATTGGACTCTCTTTAATTCTGTAAACTCCTACTCCATGGCTTCAAACATGCTTCTTTTCTGGCTGTACTTTAGTGTTCAGATCTTTCTCCCTCCTTCTTACTTCTTGCTCTCACTTTAAATTTGGCTAGAAGCAGCCAGCATCGTCCGTGCCATGGCCTGGTTGCAATGCTGTCTTGATATTTCCTCTATCACATTAACAAGTCTACTACCTTTAATGATCATTTCTAATCCCAGGCTTTCCCGAGGTCTCAGAACATGGACCAGATATACACAAAGTCCTTGCTAGAATCGGCTGTGAATGGGTCCTTACCTGGAAGGAGCTTGGCTTTGGCTATCTGCTTTGCTGTTGTTCCTGGCTCCTGCCAGAATCATCAGTTTAGCTCTGTTTACAGCATCCTAAGGCTTTTCATGTCTCTTGTGACATTTCCATCTCCTTAAACAAGCCAGGGGCTTAAGGACCATTGTAGGGTCATTTAGTCACACCAGTGACCCCGCTTCTCTGGTACCAATTTCCCGTATTAGTTCTTATTGCATGATTGTCACACATACTGAGGAAGTAACTTGCAGGGAGGAATTATTAATTTTTGCACACAGTTTTGGAGCAACTCATGCTTGTCTGGCCCCTGGGGGTAGAAGAGAATTTGTAAAGGAAGAGGCAGTTCATCTCATGGTGAATGGGAAACCAGGAGAAGGCGAAAGGGCCCCTGAGCAAGATATATGACCCTGGACTGGAGAGATGCCTGGATGGTTTTGAGCACTTGCCACTCTTACAGAGGACCTGAGTTCAAGTCTCGGCACCCACACCAGGCAGCTCACAACCATCTGTAACTGCAGCTCCAGGGGACCGGATGTCCTCTTCTGTCCTACATGGGCCTTGCGCATACCCCTATGCAGACGTGCACATGTACGTAATTAAAAATAAGTCTTTAAAATAATTTTTTAAGCCGGGAGGTGGTGGCGCACGCCTTTAATCCCAGCACTTGGGAGGCAGAGGCAGGCGGATTTCTGAGTTCGAGGCCAGCCTGGTCTACAGAGTGAGTTCCAGGACAGCCAGGACTACACAGAGAAACCCAGTCTCGAAAAACCAAAATAATAATAATAATAATAATAATAATAATAATAATAATATTTTTTAAAAAGATAGAATGCCCCTCCCCTCAGGGCATGCCCTCCTGTGACCTCTTCTTCCATCCAGGACTCACTTTGCATATTTTTTTCTCCTGAAGACGAGTAGTCTAGTCAAAGTTTGACTCCAACAGTGGATTAAACCAGCTAATTACCCCTCTAGAGGTGAACCACACAGGTGCCCAGAGCTGTTTTTCTCTGCTTTCCTGGGTTTAACCAACCAAGTTGACAAAATTAGTCATCCTCAGGGACCCCCAAAGTGAGGGGACATCCTCAGGGATGCCCTCAGACACAAATTGCCCAGACTCACACTGCCAGCCGCTGGTGCCTTGGGTGAGGAGGCCCCTGGTTCACCTTGAGACTCTCCAGCCGACTTCCCTCCCACGTGTCTGTCTAACATGAGCATGGCTCCAGTGAAGGAATTCCCTGCTGCTCAGAAACCTTTTCCAGCTTCCCTCTGCTTGGATCAGCTCCTCAGCCCAGTTCTAACTCCACATTTGTCCATCCTGGGCCTATTTTAAGTGCTCCATGCGCCTCTGTCCCTTGTCACAGAGGCATTGTGGAGAAGGGCTTTTGAACCAAAGTGACCTCAGGAGGTGCGTGAGGTCTAGATGGCTCTGTCTCCTTCCGGGAAGCCGCTGGAAAGATCCTGCTGAAGGCTCATGGGATTCTGCTCTTTCTGTGCCCAAAGCTGTCCAGTGGCTCCAACCAGGCCAAGCTCAGGGTCTTCCAGGGCCCCCCAGGCTCACCTGTTCTGATATCCCATGTGTGATGGCTGGTTGATCTTACTTCTATCACCTACTCCCTCCATCTCTTTGCCTCCCCATCCATGGACACAGGTGTCCTCCTGCCTCAGGGCCTTTGCACATCCTACCCCTATGTATTTTTCTTACACCCCCACATCCCCTCCACAATTTCTCCAGATCCTGACACCCATGTCACCCATCATAAGAAGGCCTCAGTGTAAAGCCTCCGCCTACCTGATATGTCTCACACATGACCCTTTTGTCTCCTCGTTTTTTGTTTTTTATTTTTTATTTTTTTGGTTTGGGTTTTTTTTTTTTGTTTTTGTTTTTTTACCATTGATCAGACTCTGGTGTCGGTATTATCTTGTCACATGTCACCGCAGGGCAGGGGATTTCTGAGCTCTTTGCCTACCGTTCCCTTTTGAGTACCTAGAACAGCGAGCGCCCAGCACACAGTAGGTACTTCGTAACTGGTTGCAAAAGGGATGAACAGCTTGGATATGGGATTTGAACCTATGTCTTTCCCCCTCCTCGGCCTCCTTGCCCCTCACCGAGCTCCTAGGACTTCAGCTGCAGAGAAAACGGAGGAATATGGCAGAGACAAGTGGCCCCAGGAGGTCCTGTCTTCCTTGTATGACACAAATGCTGTCCCCCCCCTCCAACTCTAAAAAAGACTGGACTGAAGTGAGGGGTGGAGGGAAGGGTTCTTTTCTTCCATGGTGGGACCATGCAGTTTCTTTGGCTTATTGCTGTGTCTGTCCACGATGCCTGAGGTGGCGGAAGGTTGAGTCTGCTACTTCTGCTGTTTAAAGTAGGCTAACAAACAGGACAGGAAAGAGTTGGCTGAAGCCGTGGCCTTCCTGGACAGGGCAATTTCACATCATTCCCTCTCTCCTTCAACTCCTGGGAGAGAGGTACCGGGTGGGGGACTCTGTATAGGGACTGCTTGGTGTCCCCCAAAAGAGAGAGAAGCCCAGGCTCCCAGGGTCCTAACATGAAGCTCCTCGGGAAAGGACCATCATGAAGCGGGGAAGAGCAGGCCAGTTGGCAGACTTAGCGGAAACAAAGGGTAAAATGTATAAACTGAGTCAGAAGAATGGAGCTTCTTCCACGGAGGCTGGCTCACGTGACTCTTCACTCCCCGAGCCTTGAAATCCATCGAAGCGTAAACCGGATTGCTAGAAAAGCAGTTAGCCTGCTTAAGTGGACTAATTACTTCTGAGGCCTTTCGGCCGAGCTTCCAGACTCGAGCACCAGGAATACGCTCGTGGCTCTGTGATTCATTAGAGCAGGTCTGGAAGGACCTCTTCAGAAGGGCACTGCTTTGGCGGACTGTTAATTACATTCTATAATTGAAAATAGTCTCCATTAGGACCTGGGCTTCCAATCGTCCAAGCTTCTTTGGTTCCCCTCCCCCATTCCCATCAGGCTCCAAAACACACAAAAGCAGGGCAGGGCAGGGCAGGGCAGGGCAGGGCAGGGCAGGGCAGGGCAGGGCAGGGCCACACCTGAGCTTGGCTCTGGGCCTCAGGTCTTTGTGGAGGTCGGACTGGATTGAATTCCACACAGAGAAGATGAGAGCATGGCCTGTGATGGGAAACAAGATGTCAGTGGTAAAGATCCCTTGTGTTCACACACGACAGTCCCCGTGAAACATTGATGTGACTTCTTCAGGCCTTGCTGTTGGCTCTCTTGGTCAGTTATTTTGTAACACAAAACATGCAAATGCAAGCAATGTACCAAGGAGTAGGGAAACAAAGAAGCTGAGGAGACTGAGTGGGGACCGTGGAGTTTGCTACTATCTGTGTGTATGTGAGTGTGTGTGTGTCTGTGTGTCTGTGTCTGTGTGTCTGTGTCTGGAGTTTGAGGCTAGCCTGGTCTACATAGTGAATTCCAGGACTGCCAGGGCTGCATAAATAGAAAGACCCTTGTCTCAAAAACCAAATAAAAGGAGATTATATTTATTTGAGTTTGGTGGGAGGCGGGTTGAAGGTCAGAGGACAACTTCCAACCTGTAGGTCCTGGGGTTTGAACCCCTTGTAGACTTGCTGGTAGGTTCCTTTACCGGTGAGCCATCTGATTGGCCCTCTTAGGATTTTTAAAAAGTTCATTTTAAATTGTGGTTATTTATGTGTGTGGGTATGGACACACATATACGTGCCCATATGTGTGTGGGTATGTACACATCATGACACATGTGTGGAAGTCAGAGGGCTACTTGGAATTCTTCTCTTCTTTCACTGTGTGGGTATCGGGAATCGAACTTAGGTGGTCAGGCTTGGTGGCAAGTGCCTTTACCTATTGAGCTCACTCCTTGATGTTTTTAAACACCCTTGGAATCCAATCCACAAGCCTCATGGTTCAAGAGAAAAGTGTGAGCCAAAGGACCTTCAGTCCCCTCTGGCTCCACTTCTAGGTCTGCTTCAGGCTATGGAGTTAGGGTGCTTCACCCTGCCTTTGTCAGAGGGAGTATTTGGATTTGTTCAGAGTACTGGGTTTCAAGGAAGTCAGGGACATAACCCAAGCCCATGGTAGCAAAAATAGTTGTGGAAACAGGAAGACAAATGAGCAGATCCATCCAGGCCTGTGTCCTTGGGGGAGACATAATAAAGGGGTGGTGGGTGAAGGAGATGGTGTTGGCTTCTCTTAAACAGGACTTGGGTTCAGTTCTCAGCACCCACATGGCGCCTACAACCACTCCTGTCATTGCTTCTGTGGGAATCCCCATTCCCCTTGCCACCCTAGGAAGCAAGTGTCCCTTTCCAGTCGGCAGAGCCAGCTTGGCAACTGCACCTGTGGGTTCATTGCCGGGAGGAGGCAAGCTGCTCTCTTTTAGCAGAACCTTGGATGTGAGCTGAGCCTACCAGGAGAGTCAAGGGTGGAGGCCATCTTGAGCCTGCATGCTGGAAAGGAGGAGGCTGCTCTCATAGGCTCCGCCTGTCCGCCGTCAGCTGATTTTAACCATTTGGGTCATTTTTATGCCTTCTGAGAAAGCCCCATCTTCTCGGCACCTAAATCTGTCACCACATTTTATGAAAATTGACTCTAAGATGTAATTTTAGCCCAGGAAATTGAGCTGTATCTGCATCAAGCCCTGCTTGGGCCTCCTGCGTGTCCTCAGGTGGCAGAGTCTCGGAGCTGATCATTTGAGAAGAGAAGCTTTCAGGGCCCCTGCATTTGAAAGGGGGGGGGGGTCCGCTCCTCCCTCATCAGCTGGCTGTCCAAACTGAGGTCCCCAGGGAAAGGGAAAGATAGAGAGCAAAGCTTTGGGTGTGTTGATCACCCCCAAACCACCTGCAGAACAAGTAGTCCAGGTCACCACCACAACCACTCTCAGCATCTGCAAGAGCACTGCTCAGTGAGCAATCCCAGACCGTTTAACATCTGGACACTGGCTGGAATGGTGGCTGGTGGAAATATTCAGAGTGATCTTCCATGGGATGCTAGACACGTGCTTTCACATGGCCCTGCTTTCACACATACACACACACACACACACAAGTGGCGGGCTTCGATTTAGTCTTCTGAAGCTGCTGTAATAGAAACACCGTAGACAAGGTCCTAGTTCTGTTTCTGTTGCTGTGATAAAACATCCCAATGAAAAGCTACTTAGAAGCTGGGTGGTGCACGCCTTTAATCCCAGCACTTGGGAGCCAGAGACAGGCAGATCAACGGTGCTTCCTTCCCCTGAGAGAAGTCGTACTTAATCCAGGAGGGATGCTGACAGCGCGTTTGCCCATGAATTTGGCATGAGCTTGGCAGACAGTGGTCCTGGGGACCTTCTCTGGGCTCAGCTGCCCTTCGGACTGGGGTTGCCTGCCCTCACCCATTCCCACAGCCCCATGAGGCCAAGGGGAGGGTGGAACAGTATGGGTGGATTGGTTTCCTGGTGGTGAATTGGCAGCCAAGTTCTTTGGCAAATGGCTATTCCCCCAGGGCTGGGACCATTTAACAGATTATGTGGAACAGTGGCTAACTAGGAGCTGAGGGGTTTTGGCAGGAAGTCTTTCATTATGAGCTACATAGAATTTTGCATCCCGGCTAGAGAGGGGATCTTCTCCGTCCTGCTCCAGAGGCAGGAAGACCTTTGACCCTGGATCTCCTCACTCAGTCAGGTGTTCTAGTCACCTCTCCCCGTCCCCTCACCCATTCTCCATACCTGGATTTGAATTCTGTGTTGATATCCAGTAGTTGTATGATCGCAGGGATCCTCTTAGCTGCTCTGAGTCTTGTCTGTAAAACAAGGAGACGGGCCTAGATCTCGGACACCAAGGGACCACCTCCCTTTCCCACTGGTCCTCACTCCAGAACTCGTGTGGATGGAGCCAGCAGGGTCACTTCCCACAAAGTAGGAGAGGTGGTCTCTCAGTGTCCCCATGGGAGCCCTTAGATTGGACAACAGAACTGGGAGCCTCTTCCAGAGGGTTGTCAAAGACAGTGTAAGAGAGGGCCACTCATTTCTTTTTCTGTCCCCCCCTCCACCCCTGGTCTCTGTTTCTTTCTCTTTTTATTGGAGTTTGTTTCTTTCTCTTTTTATTTGAAACAGGGACTTACTAGGTAGCCATGGCTGTCCCGCAACTCTACGCTCTATGTAGACCAGGCTGGCCTCAGACTCACAGAGATCCACCTGAGTCTGCCTTCTAAGTGCTAGTATTAAAGGCTCTCCATCTCTTAAAAATGTATTGCTTTTGCGTGTGTGTGTGTGTGTGTGTGTGTGTGTGTGTGATGTCTGCATGCGCTTATGGAGGTCAGAGGGCAACTTTCAAGGTGTCAGTTCTCTCACCCTGTGTGTCATCAGGTTTGGCGGTACACACCTTTCCCAGCTAGCCATCTTGGGGGTTCTTACCCATTTCTTAGGATCGAGCAGAACAGAGTGAGCATCAGGGGCTGCTGGAGATTATGTTTCTGAGGGAAAATCCATGTTGGCGTCCCGGCAGGGAGGAATCTGCCTCTGATGTATACTGGGAAGGTTTTCGTAGGGGTTTCTTTTGAACGCATGGATGTGATTAAAAATTGATTCTGGGACGAGCAGGGATGAGGAGCTGTCCCCATAGTGGGCCTGCAGGGTCGGTGAGGATGCTGCTGTGTCAGATGGAGCTGAAGGGGTCCTTGGAGAGTTTGTGGTACTGAGAGAAGAGCCCTCCTAGTGTCTGTCTGCCTGCGTTTTCCAGGGTCTTCCACAGCCCGTAGCCAGGCCGTTGTTCTGATGGGCCGGTTCCTCCGGGCCTCACGTGAGGTGAGCATTAAAGACACTTCCCTTGGCTGATGCTTCAGGGTTTGCATACCCTGCTCTGACAGCTTCTGAGGACACATGAGCATGGGGGCTCACCTGTTCCCAGAAATACCAATTCTTCTGTATAGCAGAGCCCCTGGGAACCACTTAATTCAGTCCCCGAAGAAGTTTCAAGGCTTGCCTCCCTTTGAGGGTCTCACTGGACTGGATGATCTGCAGTTAATACCGCTTAATTGGTGTTCTCCAGGCTTAGTCATGGGAGCCCTTGGGAGCGGTTCTTCGAAGAGCTTACTGGGTCTGTTGCTAGGGACAAAGCCTTTCAGAGGGCAAACACTCTCATTTCCAGGCTTCTGTTGGCTTATGCTTTCGATTTTCTCTCCCATAGGAGGTATCCCAGTCCTGAGGTCAGGGAGCCCCCTTCCCAGCATCAATCATCCCTCTCGGAGTACCCCGGGAAGGCGCTCTCTGGGTCTTCTGCATCTATTTCCTGTGCTGATTTCCTGACTCCGCACAGCCACTGTTCACTCGGACCCCTGTGCTTGCGTGGCGCTTGCTTAGGGTTCATGCTACACAAGAGACCTTCTCCCTGGTCTCACAGCCCAGAGCTTGGACCACGCAGTGGTTCAGAATGGACTAGCACGATGGAGAGGTGATTCTGAGGAAGTATCCAGGCTCCGGGTTCAGGATGGTGAGGGGCCTGGCCTCCCCCGCTCCCCCATGATGTGATGGGAATCACACAGCCATTTAGACTGCAGTCATCTCCCCAGAGCCATTCTGTCTGGAGAACTCTGCAGTTCTATGTAAAGTACAGTGTCCAGGTGGAGCCCTATCCCCCATTATCCGTTCAATTATTATATTCTTGCCTTCATTAGCCGGAGTGTGCATTGAGCCTGACAGGCACCCGGTGGCCTCTTAGAATTTTAAAATCTGAATTTCAGCACACACACACACACACACACACACACACACCATGATGTTATTAGTCCAACTAATGAAAACCCGTAAACCTTCCTTAGCAGGCCCCTGGGCTGTTGATTTCACAGTTACGATGTACATATGTTAATTATGCCCGAGTTCCAGCAATCCTTCAAGCCTCTCCTCATTCCAGGGACCTTCAGAGCCCCCCTCCAATCCTGTTTCCAGGGGAACCCCATCTCTTTCTCCAGCAGCGAGCAGTCTCCAGGGAATTCCCCCCTTGTTGAAGCTTCAAGTACCACTTCCAAGTCAGCCTCTGTCATCTTCCCAGACGGGGGTTTTCCGTGGAGTGTGGGCTGGGGGTGGGCTGGGAGCTGGGCTGTAAAGCGGGGTGTCTGCCAGCCTCCGTGGGGGGGATGCTTCAGGCTAGAGGCATTGAAGGAGAGCAGCAGGAAGTCTGATCTTTCCAGAGAATTTTCTAAGACATAAGTGTTTACCTGTAGGACTCCCGCAAGGTAGCCATTAGGAGAAATTTTCCCTTTGTCTGAAGCCAGGAGGTTTACTTAGAAGGGGCGGGGAGCGAGTAGGAAATCCTTTGCAGAGGACGCTGTGTTTGTCAGGTTGTTATGGAATTTATAGGAAAGACGGGAGCTGGGTTTTATTGAGCCCAGACTGTGTCATCCCCCACCCCACCCCACCCCCGAACCCATTGCTTGCACACAGCAGGCCTGTCCACCATGCTTGGAAAATAATCCACCTTTTTGGATTTTTCATCATCTCGAGTGGCTCCTCCCTCCAGTCAGGTGAGGTACAAAATGATGATGGTTTTCTTGCTGTGTGGCCGTGGGGCAGGTTACTTAACCTTGCTGATTTTATTTCCGAGCTCGTGAAACAGGGGTGACAACCCTCAGAATTTTTAAAGAATTAAAATGAGGCCAGGCAGTGGTGGCACACGCCTTTGATCCCAGCACTTGGGAGGCAGAGGCAGGCGGATTTCTGAGTTCCAGGCCAGCCTGGTCTACAGAGTGAGTTCCAGGACAGCCTGGGCTACACAGAGAAACCCTGTCTCGAAAAACAAAAACAAAAACAAAAATAAAAACAAAACAAAAAAAGAATTAAAACGAGATAGCTTAATGATCTCGCTGATCTATGAACATTCAGTAAATGCTTGGTAAATGTTAGTTTTCTTTCCTCTCCCCTACAGTCCTCATTCATTAGCGGCTGTCAGCCCCATGTGCTTATTAGCAGTGTCTAGAAAGCCTCCCCATGGATACACAGTAGTTTGGGCCCCACCCACTTCAATTCGACTTTAATTGGCCTGTGACAGGGCTGAGCGTGGGTATATATATATTTTTTAAGCACCTGTTAAAGCATGTTTGAATATATATTTTTTAAAATTCTCACACAAACATGAAATGAGCAAAAAATCCATTTAGTTTGTTAACACACCACCGAAGACAGCGAAGACGACACCCAGCCAGGCACACAGTGACTCTGACATAAGTGGACGGGGAGATTCGGTGTGCCAGTCAGGTGGGGACCGAAGGAGAATTGAAGATGCTGGGCTCACACGGATGTCTATTCAGGTTGAGTAGGAGCTGACGGCAGTGGGCACTTGTCTACAGAGGCTGGTTAGCCACCCACTCTGGGGACTGAGCGCACCGCTTGCCTGCAGTTTGCAGGGCAGCTTAGAGAAGACACTAATTGGGGTTAAGCTAGTAAGCAACACTCCTCCGTGGTCTCCGCATTAGCTCCTGCCTTTAGGTTCCTGCCCTGCTTGAGTTCCTGTCTTGACTTCTTTCCTGAGTTGTTTTGGTCAAGGCTTTCACCATAGCAATAATAGCCCTGGCAGTGAAGGGTAGGCAGAGGGCATGGCATAGGCTAAGGGCAAGATAGAACACACAGGGTCACTCTGATATGACACCATCTACCCTCCAAGAGCTGCCTGGAGCTTATGCCTAGAGAAGGAGGGACAGAGGGAGGGAGGGAGGGAGGGGGGGCCAGGCGGTTGTGGCGCACGCCTTTAATCCCAGCACTTGGGAGGCAGAGGCAGACGGATTTCTGAGTTCGAGGCCAGCCTGGTCTACAGAGTGAGTTCCAGGACAGCTTGGGCTAT
>NW_021604628.1:393606-394366 GCF_004785775.1 Grammomys surdaster | reverse complement strand
GGGAGGGAGGAAAGGAGGAAGGGAGGGAGGGAGGGAGGGAGGGAGGGAGGGAGGGAGGGAGGAAAGGATCAGAGAAGAAGCTTGGGGAGAAGTTTCCCCACCTGTAGGAGGCAGCACCCAAAGCCTGGAGCCCACAACTGTCCCCACCTCACCTGTGCGTTCTCTTGCAGTTTGGACGCACAGAGGTCATTGATAACACGCTCAACCCAGACTTCGTGCGCAAGTTCATTGTGGATTACTTCTTTGAGGAGAAGCAGAATCTTCGCTTTGATCTGTGAGTGGAAGGTGGGGCTCACGCTATGGGGGTGGGGGTGCGGTGGGGGATGTGCGACTGGGGCCCTGGTGACAAGGTACAGGCAGAGAAGCAGGGATATTCTGGGAGGCCAGGGAGATGAAAGTGACAGATGAAGTCTACGTCTACGTCCAGCCCTGCTAGGGTGTGTGTGTGTGTGTGTATGTGTGTGTGTGTGTAAGAGAGAGTATATCTGTGCACATGTGTTTGTGAGTGCATGTGTGTGTGTGCCTACATGTGTGTGCATGTGTGTGCGCGTGCACGTGTGTATGTGTTTGCGTGTGTGTTTGTGTATGTATGTGTGAAAGAGAGAGTATATTGGTGCACATGTATGTGTCTGTGAGTGCGTGTGTGTGCATGTGTATGCATGTGTGTGCGTGTGTGTCTGTGTGTGTGTGAAAGAGAGTATATTTGTGCACATGTATGTGTCTGTGAGTGCATGTGTGAGTGTGTGCCTGCATGTGTGTG
>NW_021604628.1:319181-393596 GCF_004785775.1 Grammomys surdaster | reverse complement strand
GTATGTGTCTGTGAGTGCATGTGTGAGTGTGTGCCTGCATGTGTGTGTGTAGAAACTTAGGAGCTAACATGAGAAGGATAGAAAGGCCTCATTGAGCAAACCTGTTGTCTGGAGAGGGAAACTGTCAGGACAAGTGGACAGCGATCCCCAGCCCTCAACAGGTGCAGCGTGGAGCAGGGGAAGCTGCTGGAAAAAAGGTTGCAAGCAAGTCCCTGGGAGAGCAGGCTGCGGCTCAGCGGGCTCCATCCAGGGGCCAGCCCAGCTGCAGGACCACGCTGCTGCCGCCCACTCACTCAGGTGGAGGTAGCTCTGCCTGCCTTTCTTAGGAGCTCAGTGTAGAGGCAGGCCCCAGGTGAGGAGAAGATGTGAGGACGGAGCTTCCAGATAGACACCAGTGAAGCTGGAGGGACAGACAACTGGGAGTGATGGATAGGGTGACCCAGCCACCTGTGGTAATCCAGCCACCTGTGGTGACCCAGCCACCTGTGACCTAGTCACCTGTGACCCAGCTACCTGTGACCTAGTCACCTGTGACCCAGCTACCTGTGGTAATCTAGCCAGCTGTGGTGACCCAGCCACCTGTGATCCAGCCACCTGTGGTGACCCAGCCACCTGTGGTGACCCAGCCACCTGTGGTGACCCAGCCACCTGTGGTGATCCAGCCACCTGTGGTGACCCAGCCACCTGTGGTGACCCAGCCACCTGTGATCCAGCCACCTGTGGTGACCCAGCCACCTGTGACCTAGTCACATGTGACTCAGTCAGGGTACAGGGTTCACTGTGTCATTTCTCATTCTTAGTGAGATAAAACACACTTGCAGGAAAGAGCACAAATTTAAAAAAAAATTATATTTATGTGTGTGTGTTCGTGAGTATGGCAGAGTGTGGAGGAGGCCAGAGGACAGTTTGTGAGAATTGGTTTTCGCCTTCCTTCGTGTGGGTCTCAAGGACTGAACTCAGATCACCAGGCTTGGCCAAAAGTGTCATCTCACAGGCTGAGAAATAAGCAAATCCTAAGAGACCCTAATTTTATCTTTATCCCTGTCTTTACCAAGGTCAGGGCAGGATGAGCCTCCAAGACTTCCAGTGCTCACACTGACAGAGCCTACTTGAGGGGTGGACTCAGAGTGCAAGACAGGGTTAAGTGGAATGCCCCCTGCCTGCCTTTACTGTCTTTCTGTGTTCCCTATAGATACGACGTTGACTCCAAGAGCCCGGATTTATCTAAACACGTGAGTTCCGCCCGTGATTGCCCAGTGAGCCCAGGCTATCTCTTAAATGTCATTCTGACTAGGCCCTGGGTTTTGCTCAAGTGTGTCTCCACGGCTGCATGTGGTCACTTCAGTGAGGGCGGTGGGGTGGCTGTGAACTAGGGGACTAACACTCATCTCTTCTGCCCTTGGATGCGCAGGACTTCCTGGGCCAGGCCTTCTGTACCCTCGGAGAGATTGTAGGATCCTCTGGGAGCCGTCTGGAGAAGCCTCTCACGTAAGTGTAGGAGGGGTACAGCCTGTCTGGGTGGATCCCCTTGTAGTGAGCCATCTTGAGCTCACTCGCTTAAGAGCCTGCTGGTGGCAAAGCATTAGACAGCCAGGGCTTAAAGAGTGAGAGGGGTCTTGGGCCCTGCTCTCTCCGTGCGTCTCACCCACTTATTTTGGTTATTTTGGAGGGAGCCAACCAGGCCAAGTTATTAGAGCTTGTATCTTGTGGGATCCCACGGGGAGGGCAGTAACTGAGAGCTGTCTAGTAAGTTTGCAACCCCACCTCTCTCATTGTGTAAGGAAGAGACCAGAGAACACCAGGGGAACTGATCCACCTAAGGTCACACAGCTAGCAAGTGGGAAAGCTGGGATTTGAACCTGGGCTTTATTTGCACTGTTTCTCATCTCATTCGCTGCCTGTAGGTATAGACCTGAGCTGGGAGCTAAAAACAGGCTGGAGCTGGATGTAGTGAGACCCTTTCCCCTCCTGTCTCTGACAGTCTGTAGGATGGGATGACACAGGGCTTGTGGGGCAGCTATTATTACTTTGAAAGGCCTCTGGAGTCTCCAGAATTCCTACATGCTGCTGAGGATGACTTATCATTATTCTGAGGAAGCCCTAGGGACAGGGTCCAGGCACCAGCAAGCACAGACTGGGACAGGTGTCCAGGCCACAGGGCAGAGCATGAAGAAGAGAGGGTGTTCTGGCTAGGCTAAGCATGAACCCCTCACTCACTTCTGCCAAGTTTGTTTTGTTTTGTTTTGTTTCGAGACAGGGTTTCTCTGAATAGCCCTGGCTGTCCTGGAACTCACTCTGTAGACCAGGCTAGCCTCGAACTCTCGACCTCAGAGATCTGCCTGCCTCTGCCTCCCAAGTGCTGGGATTAAAGGCGTGCACCACCACTGCCTGGTTCTGCCAAGTTTCTTTTATCCACTGTGGTTCGTAATTGTAGTGTGTGTGTGTGTGTGTGTGTGTGTATCTCTGTGTATATGTCCCTGTGCGTATGTCTGTGTTTGTATATGTCTATATGTGTGTCTCTGTGTATAAATCTCTGTCTCTCTCTCTGTGTCTCTGTGTGTGTCTGTGTATTTGTCTCTGTGTGTCTGTCTCTGTGTGTATCTATCTGTCTGTCTGTTTGTCTGTGTGTCTGTCTGTGTGTGTGTGTGTGTGTGTGTATTAGACAGTAGACTCTTTCTCCTAGACCCTTGCCTATAACTTCTCGGTAACTATATAGTAGCATCAGAACCTCAAGAAAGGTCTCCTCTTTTTCCCCTCAAAAGCCTCCTCTCTAGGTCCCCAGAAAATAATAACTATCATTTATTGAGTTGAGGGGGAGGGAATCGGTTTGGAGGTTCTAGAGCTTAAAGAACTTGGAGGATTCTTAAAAAAAAATTATGGTACAAGAAGTTGGGGATAGCTGGGCAGTGGTGGCGCATGCCTTTAATCCCAGCACTTGGGAGGCAGAGGCAGGAGGATTTCTGAATTCGAGGCCAGCCTGGTCTACAGAGTGAGTTCCAGAACAGCCAGGGCTACACAGAGAAATCCTGGCTCAAAAAAACAAAAACAAAAACAAACAAACAAAAAGCTGGGGATATACACACAGACATACTCACACAGACTCTCACACACACATAGAGAAGAGACACACACAGAAATATACAGAGAGCCGCATGGGAAAAGCAGTTGTCACTCTGGCATGAAGAGAGACCACCAGCACTCACATACAAACTAGACAGGCTTGGCAGCCTAGGACTCCGGGGTCGGGAGGCAGTGACAGGAGGTCCTCAGAGCTGGCCAGACAGCTGAATTGCAAATCTCGGAGCTCAAATGAAAGCTATTGTCTCTTTACGAGGTGAAAATTCATGGAGGAAGGGCCCAACATGACCTGTGGCCTCCACAAGCGTGCACACACACACACGTATGAATGCACACACATGCACACACACAGGGCATACACAATGCACACACACATGTGCACATACATACACATGCACAGGCACATGCACACAGGTAACTCATGCATGCACATGCGCACACACAGTGCCCACACATGCACACGTATACACACAGGCACACACACTCACACATGTACACGCATACACGCACGGCATGCACACACGCATGCACACTCACGTGAACATGCATATTCACACACACGTGTCCACACACATACATGATACAAATTTGCATTTGCCTCACACTCCCCAACGTGTCTTTAACTGACTCCTTAAGAACAACAACAGTATGTGGGGACTGAGCCTGCTCAGCAGTCAGGAGCAGTTGAAGCTTTTGCAGAGGACTCTGAGTTCAGGTCCCAGACCCATAGCAGGCAGCTGGGGGTCGCCTGTAACTCCAGTCCCAGGGGATCCCTTCTAGATGCTACGCACCTCCTGTACACATACACATAAATAAAAAGAAGAGACATCTTCAAAAACAAAATTTAGATCTCATGTGTCCTTGGAGGCCAAGAACAGCATATAGTCGCTTTTTAAAAACTCATTTAAAACAACAAAGATTTAATTTAGAATTCTAGGGTTTTTTTTTTTTTTGGTTTTGTTTTTGGTTGGTTGGTGGTTTTTCTTATTTTAGATTTTTGTGGGGGCGGGTATTTTTTTGGTTTGTTTTTTTGTTTTGTTTTGTTTTGTTTTCCAGACAGGGTCTTTCTGTGTAGCCCTAGCTGGCCTGGAACTCACTCTGTAGACTCAACTGAATTATAGATTTAAGGAAGCTCAAAAATTGTATCCAGTTCACAAGACTGGAGAGATGGCTCTTGGGTTGAGAACACACAGTACAATCGGGTGTCTCACAATCATCTACAGCTCTAGCTCCAAGGGTCTGGGTACCTCTGGCCTCACGCGTGCGTTCACTCGTGCGCACACAGACACACGCACAGAGGCATGTACACAGACACACACACACAAAGGCACGCACACGCACCCAGAGTTAAAAATAGTAAAAGAAAATTTGAAAAAGAAAAGTAGGATTTTCCCAGGAGAACTCACAATTAGCTCTTGCTAAGAAACAATGTTCTTTCATTCAAATGTATACATTTTTAAATGCTTTTTTTTACTCATTCTTTGACACGCACGTAACACATTTGGATCATATTCACTGCCCACTGCCCTCCCTCGGCATCGGGCTGAGGAGAAGCCCAGGAGTGCGGTTACGCCTCCCAGCTCCCACCTAACCAATCACAGGTCTGTTTCCTGCTTGTTGGATGGGTAGGGAATGGAGGGATCCTTTCCCCCCAGAAGATGAACCCAAGGACAAGATCTGAATATAGTGGCTCTGGAATACCTCTGAGGAGGCAGGTCCTTTCCCTCGGAAAGTCTTGTGTGTCTAAGTTTAGCCATTCATGACTAAACCCCACTGGCAACTCTTGTTTACTGGGCATCTATTCTGGGACAGATGTGGGGGTCAGTGCTTTTCTAGTGACATCAATGCAGAGAGCCCTCAGTCTTCATGGGACCCACAAGCATGCACTCCATGAACTAAATACTGGACATGCGCTGACATTTGCCTAGTCATTGTTCCCTAGGCGACACAGTGCAGCAAGCCTGTGCTGTGCATTTCCAGTGCTAGCACCTAAGGGTGATGTAGAGTATAGAACATGCCAGGCATGGTGGTGCATACGTGTAACCCATCCCTTGAGCATGGAGACAGGAGAAGTTCAAGGCCACCCTCAACTACGTAAGTTCAAGGCCAGCCTCGGCTCCAAGTGACCCTGTTTACTATTTATTTCTAAATAAACAGTAAAATGAAACATTTAAATGCTATGGTGGCAGCCAGGCGGTATAGGCACTTGTCTTTAATCCCAGCACTTGGGAGGCAGAGGTAGTTGGATCTATGAGTTCGAGACCAGCCTGGTCTACAGAGCAAATTCCAGGATGGCCAAGGCTATGCAGAGAAACCCTGTCTCTAAAAACAAAACAAAACAAAAACAAACAAATTGATTTGCACACCCAGAGGCTCTATTGTCCCAGAGGGAGTCCATGAACCAGTTCCTTGTGCCTATTAAGGGATGATGGCATTGGTTTAGTTTCCTTGTGTTTGAGGGTGGAGGGGGGTGTTGTTTTCCTTTTCTTTTTTTTTTTTTTTTTGAGACAGGGTGTCTCACTATAGGGCAGCCTCAAACCCAAGATCCCGTGTGAGTACTGGGATTGCTAATGCACACCATCATATTCAGTTTCCTTTGAGCTTTTGAGTCAGCGCCCAGGGTCTTTTTCTGTAGCCTAGGAAGGCCTCAAACAGATCCCTCTGCCTCAGCCTCCCAAATGCTAGAATTGTGGGCATGTGCAGGCGCACCCAGCCGGCTGTATAATTTATTAGAGTGTCAATGTGAGTACCATACTGAGGGACTTAGCAGGAGAAATTCAAAACTTTACACTTCCGGAAGCCAGAAATCCAAATTCAAAGTGCCAACTGAGCTCCTTTCTGCTGAGGCCGGTCACTCACCTGTGTTTGGGATGGTTGTGGTTTTCATCCTCCTGTCTTTTCTGTGTGTCCGGACAGTCAGACCCCACCCACGTGACCTCATTTCTTTAACTGTTTTTTTTTTCTTCTTTAAATTATTTAAGTGTATGTGTCTATGTTTGTGTGTGGGTATGTGCACATGAGTGCAGGTGCCCTCAGAGGCCAGAAGAGGGCGTCAAATTCCCAGAGCTGGCCGTGAGCCTCCTGATGTGGGTACTGGGAACCGAACTTGGTTCCTCTGGAAGAGCATTTCTCGCTCTTAACTGTTGAACCATCTCTTCAGCCCCTTTAAAGGTTCTGTCTCCAAATACAGTCACATGGGTGCATTTGGGCCTTCAGCATGTGACTGGGGAGGCACAGTTAAACCACTGAGGCCCAGTGATGCAATATATCCAGTCTTCACCTGCAATAGCTGTCAGGGTCAACCTAGAGCTGAAGCTGGTCTTTAGCCTCAGAGTTTCTGGCCCAGTAGTAGATCTGGGTAGGCCTGAGGTATGTTTGTAACATCTTCCCCGGGGGTGGGGGAGAATACTGGGGCTGCTGGTCTGGGGTCCTACTCTGAATACCTCAGGGGTAGCATAACTTGCCTGGGTTTTACTCTAAAGCCTTAGAAGACTTTTGGTCCATTTTAAATGATTTCCAGGGCAGAAACCTGGCTCCAGGCATCCATCTGCCCAGTGCTCTGGCCTGTGAAGACTGGAGTCCTGGGCTCATGCTCGGCTTTCTCTTCCTCTGTCTCCACAGGATAGGAACTTTCAGCCTCAACTCCCGGACAGGCAAGCCTATGCCAGCCGTGTCTAATGGGTAGGTCACCATGCAGTTGTGGCCCTCCTGTCCTTCTGTATTCTGCTTGCTCTACAGAGGCTACCGCCTCTGGGCCCAGCTCCTGGTCTACTATTAGTCCCTGGGTAGGAAGACAGAGGGTCCTGGGTCCCTTTACAAAGTCTCAGGCACCAAGATGACAGCCCGTCTCCTCTTCTACACAGGCCATAGCTAGAGCCTGCTGAGGCCAGGTGACTCTTGGGACTTTAGGGAGTAGGGCTGGGCTCAGAAGAGCAAACTGTGCCCAGTCTTGGCAGGCCTGGGACCTCTCAGTCCCCTTCGTCCTTCCGATCTCTGCCCTATTCCCTCCCCACCCCCACTTCCGTCATCTAATATCCCTCCTCCACAGTTTCCCTCTTAAACACGAGCCTTCTTCCTGTGGAGTCGGTTTGGCTCAACTCTCCCACTGCCTCCATATCTTGCCGGCTGCAGAGGGCTGTCTACTTCCTCAGTCCCCACTCTGACTTCGTGCTTTGGGCTAGCCTCATCAAAACACGGCCCATACAGACCCTCCGGTGGTCTTCCCTCTCCTTTCCTGAGGAGATTCTCCATCCTAACTTCTTCTCATACTGTGTAGCCCCAAGGGCCTTTGGGGCTGAGGAAGGGAGTCCCACCCTACTGCATATGAGGGAAGAGCCTAGAGGAGACAGATGTGGAACCCCTTACACCTTGAGGGCCAGTGTGGATGCTGGTTTAGGGGGAGAGTGGATACCAATGAGCCGAGGGAGAGCAAAGCAGACGTAGGAGAGGAATAAAGTCCAGAGGGAGAGAGGAAGGAAGGCCAGGCCTGTGGGAGCAGGCTGAGGCAAGAGAGGAGGGAAAAGCAAGATCAGAAATAGAAGGTGGGGTCCAAGGCAGAACAGCAGATGGAGAGCCAGGGGCGGAGGAGGCTGCTACCGAGCAGCTGCCTGGTCCTCACCAGGCCAGTGTGTGGGGAAGAACTGCCCAAGAGTAGGGGACAAGTCTCGGCACAGCCACATGCCGGGGGGGTTGGGGAGCAGGTGTGGGTGGTCCCTACTCTGCTCACCCGATTTGGAGAGATTTGGTTTGTTTCTTCAGCCCTAAGAGATTTGGTTTGTTCTTCCTCAGCTAGGAACCTCTCCCTCCAAAGGCCGATGCTGGGGAAAGTTCAGTGGTTTCACACAGCACACTGCTGCCCTGGGGCTGGTCAGGAGATGGGGTCTGGATTTGACAGTGCCTTTCAACAGTGAAGCAAGGATTCAGGGAGGGAAACTGCTCCCCCCCCCCCCCCCCGGCCTTCTCTGCACAAGGCACTGTGTGTGCAAGTATTAGAAAAATAGGTTCTAGGTCACCCTCGCATATGGACAGGGTCAGAAGAATAACCTTTGAACCCTAGTTACAGCTGTCCCATAGCCTCACATATGACTGTCCCTCTCAGTGACCCTAAGATCCTCCTGACTGAGTCTCAAACCTTAGAGTGACATGGGCTAGTCCTTGGAGCAGCTCCCCCCACCCCCACCAACAAGGGGAATAGGGGTGGAGAAGGCGGAGTAGAGCCCTTTCCAGCTTGCCTTTCTGGATGGGGCTTCTCTGCTGTAGATGGTCCCTCTTTGTCCTGCCTGGACTCTCACTAAGGAGAAATGAATTATCTCTTGTCCCTAGAAGGCCCCAGCCAAGGAATTGGAAGGGAGGTAGCCATAGGTGACAGCCACGGAGAGTCCCCCCCCTCTCGGAGACCCTACCGCATCCTCAGCTGCTCTTCCATAGTGAAGACTGGCTCAGAGCTGCAACATCAGGGGACCCCTGGGTCAGCCGGGTACAGGGTGGTTAGCCCACAAGGTCTTTTGCCCACAGAAGTGGTCTTTGGATGGAAAGCTCCAGAACCACTGGTCCGGAAGCTTCCGGGTGAGTCTGGGTGCTGTTGCCATTCTAAGACCTCCCGGTGGGCCTTGGGAGCAGGGGGCGGGGCCACCGAGACTGAGGGCGTGGCCTCAGCAACACAGCGCTTGGTCACATTGCCCAGCCACTTCTGATGACTTTCTTTCTCAGGAGTGTTGGGGCACATGCCTGCATGGCAGAGGGTGGGCATGGGAGTGGCTGACCCAGGAGTGTCAGGTTGGTCTGTCTTTGTCTGGCTTATCATTTTTCTCTTCTCCCTCAGTGGTGTCCCGGGGAAGAAATGTGGTACCATCATCCTGTCTGCAGAGGAGCTGAGCAACTGTAGGGTGAGTAACAGAGCCTACTTCTCCGTGGGCCAGGATTACCGGTTCCTAGAGGGAGCCCGAGGTAGACAAGGCTCCTCATGACCTGGCTTGCATAAGACCATAATACTGGAGCTGGAAGATTCCATCCTTATGGGTGAGCAGAGTAAGACCCAAGGCAGGAAGGACCAGCACCACAGAGCTAGGCTCTTTCCAGGCTCCATCACAAGTCTGCCCCTGGGCACTCGCGATTTGGTTGTCACTTTTCAGTTTTGTTTTGGGGATAGGGTGACACCCCCCCCCCCCCCCGGTGGAACGGAGGGAAGAAATGTGTCTGCGTGTAGCCATAAGTGTAAGTGTGTGCACATGGGTGGATGTGCGTGTGGGAAGGTACGAAAATGTACGTGGGTGGGCACGGCTGTTGAGAAGCCAAGAGTCTGCAATCCCCAGCAGCCTTTGGTTTTGACTTTTGTGTAGAACTGTGGAGAAGCAGGCAATAGGGTGACTCCCCACACCAAGAAAGGGCTCGGGACGGTTGATGATAAGGGGGACATGTTGTAATGATGCTGTGCTGACAGGTGATGCCATTTGTCAACTGATGAGCAGTGTTCTAGTTTGCTGTGATAAACACCATGTCGGAAATGACTTGTGGAGGAAAGGGTTCGTTTTACTTTATAATCCCGGGTAACAGTCCAGCATTGAGGAAAGTCAGAGCAGGAACACAAGACAAGAGCTTGAAGCCAAAACCATGGAGTTTGCTGGAGCTGTTTCCTGGCTTGCTCTCAGGATCATGATCAAGGAGCTCTCTTGTAGATCCCAGACTCACCTGCCTAGGAATGGCACCACCCACAGTGGGCTGTGCCTCCTACATCAATTAACTATCAAGAAAACCATCAGCTCCCTCAGAGCTGGAGAGATGACTCAGTGGTTAAAAATGAGTATCCTTTTTTTTTTTTTTTTCTTGCATTGGATCTAAGTTCAGTTCCCAGCACCCAGGTCCAGTCGTTCACAACTACCTGTAACTCCAGCTCCAAGGGGATCAGATATGTCTGGCCTATCACAGTACTTACAGTCATGTGCACACACCCATACACATAATTATGTATAATAAAAATAAATATTAAGAAAAGAAAGAAGAAAATGTCTCACAAAATGGCCACAGACCAACCTGATGGAGGAAATCCTTCAGTTGAGGGTCCCTCTCCCCTGGTGACTTTAGGTTTCTGTAGAGTTGACAGTGGGTGCTGATAATGACAGTCACTCACATTGGTCCTGAGACGTAAGATAAAGCTCAGCTATGCACGGGAGAAGGCCTTAAGCAAGAGTCTCATTTTACCAGAAACTACAGCCTCTCTCTGGAACTACAGGAAGCAGAGCCAGACTCTATTCCAGCTCTGGCTAACTCTAAGATCAGGGATGGGGCTCCCAGGTCACCCAAGCCAGGAATCTCTGAGGTCAGTGAGGAACCTCTTATGGAGGGTAAGGCAAACTGACAACTCAAGGCCAAGCCTGGATGCAGGGGCAAGACTCCCCTGGGACTGTAAGATGGAGAAGGAGAAATAAGACCTTCTCAGATCAGAGCAGCCTTCCAGGAGTGTCTGTCATGCTAGAAACTCTGTAACCACCATGTTAGAAACGATGTATCCACCATGTTAGAAACTATGTATCCATCATGTTAGAAACTATGTACCTGCAATATTAGAAACCATGACAGAGCAAGTTAAGTCATACATTAACCCCTTTTAGAATAATAGCAATGGAATACATTTAGAATCAACATAGTAGCCAGGTGTGGTGCACGCCTTTAATCCCAGTACTTGGGAGGCAGCGGCAGGGGAATCTCTTGAGTTCAAGGCTTAGATAGCAAGTTCTAGGATACCAAGAATACATAGAGGGATCCCATCTTAACAAAACAGAGGATCAACATGGGAAGCTGGAGAGATGACACAGTGTTAAGAACGCTGGCTGCTCTTGCAGAAGACCCGGATTTGATTCTCAGCACCCACAATATGGCTCACGACTATTGATAACTCCGGTCCTAGTGGCTCCAACCTAGCTCTTCTCTTCTAGTTTCTAAGCCCGGAGCCTCAGGGTTCCCTGGCTACGGAACAGTTGGCTTAACTGCTGATGCTGATGCTGCGGATGAAGGGGATGGGGGTGTCGCTCAGGAGGGGCCGTGCAGGAATTGCTTACTGGCACAAATTCAGTTTTCCCCGAGCTCAAGCCCTCCTCCTTGGTTTATCTTTAAGTAACACCAGCGAGGGCACTGTGGAGTGTCTAAGCTTACTTAGGGGGGCTGGCGCTGGTGATTTCCCAGCAGCTTGTAAACATCTTCCTTTACCGCCTTAGACCCTCCCGCCTCCCTACCTTTTTCTGTCATTCTTGGACACTGCAGTTTCCTTGCTTGAGGCTCTTGCCCACACTGGGGGGGTTTGGTGGCTCCCCCCACCCCGGAAGCTGTCAGCTTCTTTTTCTTCTGGCACATCTTTGGCTGAATTCTCTCTTTCCCTAGAATCCTTGCAAGGAAAAGAGACTAATTCTTAGCATCTGGCTGAATTAAAATAATTACATGTGAGCAGCTTTGCAGCTCAGCTCGCAGTGGGAGGATCAAAGGGAGAAGGCGGGGTCTGGAGTGGGTCCGCAAGGCGTGGGGCTTCCTGCCTTCAGCCTGGAGCCTGTGTGGGTGGCCAGGGACAGCAAAGGATGGAGTGGATACCAGCCTGTCACAGGCTGACTTTAGTAGGTAAAAGAAAAGCCTTGCTCATCAGAATATTAATGCCAAGAAGGTTCCTACAGTCAGATTTGATGCAAATATATTTGGGGTCCTTATGTAGACAGGGTGAGTGTCAGCTCTGCAGTCACCCACGTTTCCCCATGCCCAGGGAGGAGACTGACAATTCCTTCAAGGTCTTCGACTTTCTGAGGCTCTCTTGTTGACAAATACACCCTGTGCTAGAGATTGCACTCAAGACCTTGCCCCAGCTAAGTAAGCACACTACCACTAAGCCATATACCAGCCCTCTTTTTTATTTAAAAAAATAAAAATCAGGGCCCCAGTATGGTGGGGCATACCTTTAATCCCAGCTCTGCAGAGGCAGAGGGGTAGAGGGGCAGAGGGGCAAAGAGGCAGAGAGAGGCAGAGAGGCAGAGAGAGGAAGAGAGGCAGAGGCAGAGGCAGAGGCAGAGAGGCAGAGAGGCAGAGAGGCAGAGAGGCAGAGAGAGAGGCAGAGAGGCAGAGAGGCAGAGGATTTCTGAGTTCCAGGCCAGCCTGGGCTATATAACAAGACCTTGCCTTTACCAAAACAGATGAACACCTTGCAATGGTCACCCTATGGGCTCTGCAGGCTCGTAGCCACCAGCAAAAAGGCAGCTTTGTGAGTTGGAACCGGAATCCCGAGAGATGGGTGCACACACAATAGAAGGCCCCAGATCGCCTTAGCCTTCCTGCTGGTTAGATTACGATCAGTACCTATCTTCCAGGATGCTAGAGGGAAGGAGAGACCTGCCTCATCCCTGCCAGCCAAGGATGCCCCAAGTTTTATGCTGCAGCATCCTATGGGCCCTCCACACCTATAAATTGTCTCCAGACTGGTAGAGAGCTCATTTATTTCAAGTCAGCGAGTAAATGTTTCACTCACTCTGCCCTCTGTCCCCTGGAGTTCTCATTTAGTGAGAGAAGTGACAGCCAGAAATCCCAGTCGGTTCTCCTCCACCCTGGCATACCCACTGCCTCTCTCTCTCTCTCTCTCTCTCTCTCTCTTTTTTAAATTACACATGACATTCTTGATCCTGAAAGAAAATTCGTGGGTATTTTATTATGTATTCATGGAAAATCAGGTACATAGTAAGTCTTTGCAACCAGCTTCCTGGGAAGCAGAGTCCCCACTCCCAAGTCAGAAGAGAGATGTAATGGGTCAAGAAGGGGAAGATGGTGGAAGGAAGGGTTAGACTCTTTCTTTCCTTTCTTTTTTTTGGGGGGGGGGGAGCGAGGGTTTCAAGACAGGGTTTCTCTGTATATCCCTGGTTGTCATGGAACTCACTTTGCAGACCAGGCTAGAGTCAGACTCAGATCCTCCTGCCTCTGCCTCCTGAGTGCCTGGATCAAAGGCGTGTACCATTATAGCTAGCTGGATTCTGTGAGACCTCCCAGCAGGGGGGGGGGTTCAGGAGACTTTGAGGGTGGTGTTTCTCCTTGCTGCAGACTTTGGAAGGGAGCTGTCATTGAAGGGAAGGGGAGAGACAAGAGGAAACCATGAGGTGAAGTGGCTACGGGGTGCAGGTCCTCTGACACGCAGCTGCATGCAGGCTTCAAGAAGGGTAGCGAAGGCGTGTTTTGTCGATGCTCAGACAGGAGAATCCTCCCTAAAACCCAGTGTATAATTTCGTAGTCTCAGAAATAATTTCCCTAGTTAAATCAAAACAAAACAAACAGACTGTCTCTGATGCTTAAATATATGTGTGTATGTACTATTATATTAACCATATTAGCCCTTAGGAGAAGGCTCAGTGGTAAAGTACTCACTGCACAAGCAAGAGAGCTAACAGTTCACATCCTGAGTATCCACGTGGTTGCTTAGTGGGCACAGTAACCCTGTAATAGAAGCCTCTGAAGATGAATGTGGACCCCCTACCGGGGAGCAAGCAAACTCGCAACCATAACCACATTAGCCAGCTCTAGGTTTGATTGACACCTGCCCCAGAGAGTAAGACAATGAATGATGGGGGAAGGTGTCCAATATCAACATGTCTACACACTCAAGCACATATGAACATGTCCTCGAACACACACATGTGAGCACACGTCCACACGTCCACACATATGGAAATGAAAAAGAAAAAAAATACCGTGTTAATGTGTTAATTCTGAACGAGTTGAGAACTATGGAAAAATTACCGAGAGAGAATTATCGTTGACATTTGGATGCCTTTTTTATGACTTATATAGATCTTTTTTTGGTATAATTTGGTACCTAGTTGTTTGGTGGTTTTGTTTTGAGACAGGGTCTCAGTGTATAGCTTTTACTGACCTGAAATTCCCTCTGTAGACTGGGCTGGTCTCAAACTCAAAGATCCTTCTGCCTCTGCTTCCCAAGTGTACAGATTAAAGGTGTGCACCACCGCCACCCAGCCAATGTGGTACCTAGTTATTGGGGCTCTAAGTTTCTGTCAATAGTCTTAGAAATGTCATTCCTCATTGTGTGGGTGGACCACCATTGATTGAATATAGGTCCTTCTTCAATACATTTAAGTAATAGTTCATTGAACATCCTATATTCTTTTTTATTTATTTATTTTTATCCTACGTGCACTGGTGTTTTGACTGCATTCGTGTCCATGTGAGAGTGTCAGCTCTTGGAGTTACAGTTGTGAGCAGCTATGTGGATACTGGGAATTGAACCCAGGACCTCTGGAGGAGCAGTCAGGAGTCAATTCTCTCCTTCCACCATGTGGGGGCTGGGGTCCAAACTCAGCTTGTCAGTCTTGGCCGCTGGCACCTTTACCCACTGAGTCATCACACCAGCCTGTATTCAGTGTGTACGTGTTTATTTGTTTCTGAGACACTGTCTCATTCTACAGTCTACCCAGGTCTAGAAGTCCTATTTCCCAGATAGTTTCTGAGTTCCCAGCAATCGTCCTGGGATCACACGCGTGCGCCGCCATACCCACCTCACAGCCTATTCTAATGGTTCCGTTTTCCTCAGAGCAAATGGATTTGGGTCAGCTTCCCAGACACGCAGGCACAGTGAGTGGGAGGGAAAGTGGTCATCGGAGGGTTTTCTACCTCCCAATGATCAAATCCACAGATGCACAGATGATTGGATTGTTTGGGAAGTTGGCCCTTACCACAACAAAGGCAAGGTAGCTTGACCCCTGACCCCAAGGCTCTGCCACAATCAGTGCAGCAACAAAGGCTCTGTCTCCCCAGGCTGCTGTGACCACCACCTGGATCTGAATGACATCAGCACGAAGCCTCCTCACTGGCCTTCCCTCCCCTTTTCTCTTTAGCACCCCACCCCATCCTTGCTGGGATGTAGTTTCAGAGTCCTCGATAGAGTGTGTGTGTGTGTGTGTGTGTGTGTGTGTGTGTGTGTGTGTTGGGGAGGGATGGATGCACACTCCTTGAGGCAGGATCTCTTCCTGCCGCTGACACTGCAGGGTTCTTGTACCTTTGCATGGGCTGGCAGCTGCCAAGTCCTGGATCTCCACAGCACTGCGGTTACAGGTCCCCATGAGACCATGAGGTGGCTTTGGTGTTAAGTATGTGCTGGGATCTTAACTCAGACCTTCCTGGTTGCGTAGCAAGTACGCCTAACCCTCAGCCGTCTCTACAACTCTCCTCCCTTTGGTTATTTGTTTATTAGTTCTGAGACACTCTCACTATATGGACCGGGCTATCCAGGAACTCATCCCTGCCTGTGACACTGTTCCTGCCTAGCTCCAGCCGTCCTCTTTAAGTAACTTGTTCCTGTGTGTTTGCACTGTGTACATGTGCACATGTGTGTGCGTGTGCATGTGGAGACCAAGACAACCTTGCTTGTTATTTTTAGGAGCTCTGCATCTTGGGTTTTCAGACAGGCTCTCTCACTGGCCTGAGATCACAAGCAGGCTAGACTGGCTGGCCTGTGAGCCCCAGGGGTCTCCCTATCTCTGCCTGTCCAGTGCTGGAGATTGTAAGCTTGAACCACCATGCCCAACAGTCTACCGTGGGTGCTGGGATATGAATTCAGGCCTTCATGCCTGTGTAGCAAATGTCTTACTGATTGAGTCATCTTTCCAGCATCCTGATCCTAGCCCCACTTCCACGTGCTTGCAAACACAATCTAGATTTAGGGACACACACACATACACACACTATGCAATTTTGGGAAGAGGGGGTAGTGGTTTTAAGACAGGATTTCTCTATGTAGCCCTGGCTGTCCTGGACTCACTTTGTAGACTAGACAGGCCTTAAACTCACAGAGATCGACCTGTCTTTGCCTTCCACGACACCAGGCATCCCACGTCGGGTCTTTTTATCTGACCAAAAAGAACAATGTGCTAATTCTAGGAAATCTGGAAAATCCAACAGACCAAAAGACAATAGGTACCACCACGGTCCTGTTCCCCATTTTTTAAAAAATGTCTTTCAGAGTTGGCTTGTGGACTGATTGAGAATTCAAGTGCCTGAATCAAGAACTGCACATGGTGGTGCACGTCTTTCATCCCAGCACTTGGAAGGCGGAGGCAGACAGACCTCTGTGCGTCTACAGAGCAAGTTACAAGACAGCCAGGGCTATAGAGAGAGACCCTATGAAGCATGTGACTCTGGGCAGGCTTCTGTGTGACTTTCTGTCTCTTCATTTATTAAAGTGATCTCAACACGTTTGTGTTTTGTTTATCACAAATCTGTTTCATATTGTTTTTTTTTTAAGTGACGTTTAAACATTTGATTACTAGGCTCAGCGGTTAAGAGCATCGACTGCTCTTCCAAAGGTCCTGAGTTCAATTCCCAGCACCCACATGGTGGCTCACAACCATCTGTAATGGGATCTAATGATCTTTTCTGGTGTGTCTGACAGCTACAGTGTACTCATATACATAATCTAAAACAACAACAAAATACTTTTGATTGTTGAGCCTTAAAGGTGCCCTCAAATTTCAATTTACCTTCTGATCTAGGGCATAACAGTGGATACCAAGACACCTGATCTCTGACCTCTGACCTCTGACCTCTGACCTCTGACCTCTGACCTCCTCAGCCTTCTTCCTGGGATGGGAAGGCTGAGGTGCCCGAGGAAGCCTGGCCCTGCTGCAATGAAAGGCTGCCTGCTGAATCCCTGGAGGCAGCACAATTAGCATTCGGGATATGCAAATTGAAGCGATCCTGCTGTTTTAGAGAAACTTAATATGTTTTTTAAAAAAAAAAAAAAAAGATAGGGTGAAAGGCAGAAATTGCAGGAAATTATACATCTCAGGAGCGGGTTTTATCTTCCCCGCCACTGATTCCCACGGCGCGCAGGCTGTGAGCAGCATCTCTGAGGCTCCACGGAGAGCCCCACCTCAGCATCAAACCCCCAATCCTGACCCTCAAGGGAACCCTGGGATCCAGGCCTCTTCTCAGTTTCACACTGTGTGCCCCATCTGCTAACCACAGTGGTGGGGACCAGGAGAGGTTTAGGGCATCCTATCACATCCAACCACACCCCCCATCCTCCATCCCAGAACACAGGCTGGGATGCAGGTCAGGGATGGGGTTTGCCCAGCATGTGCAGGCCATCAGGTTTCACCCTCATTCCAGGCTGGGACCTTGACTTCCTGCCCCCCCCAGGGTCTTCCCACCGGGTGTCATCAGGGACATAGCTTTAGTGACAAGCTGGAAACCTCTCTGAAGATCTGTCTTGTCTTCCAGCGGTCCTGCATGGTACAGCAGTCACAGTGTGCTCTAGGGAAACATCCCTGGGTCATGTGTGGTGTGTGTGTGGTGTATGTGTGTGTGTGTGTGTGTGTGTTGGGGTGGAATGGAAATGAGTCTGCTGCAGCCTCACTTATCTACCACAGACAGGAAACCTGCTGTCACTCTCTGGGCAAGCTTTTTCACCTAGCTGGAGTTCAGAGCCTGCTTTTTTTTTTTTTTTCTCTTCCATTTTAGCTAGTTTGCACAGAAGCTCTTCTAAATGGATTCCACTTCACACTCCTCTGCCTCCTCCACTGGAGCCTACAGAACATAATTAAGCTTACCTTGGGGATGCGGGGTTATTATTTAGAATTTCAGCTACTCTCTCCTGGAGCCATAATGAACCACTCCAGCTCAGTAATAGCTTTGTGGTGTCCAGCAAGAGTGTTACTCTTTCTGTCCCTCCACTTCTTGGTCTCTTCCTTCCTTCCTTTCTTTCTTTCTCTCTCTCTCTCTCTCTCTCTCTCTCTCTCTCTCTCTCTCTTTCTTTCTTTTCTTTCTTTCTTTTTCTCTATTTCTTTAAGAATTATTTATTTATTTTATGCATATGAGTACACTGTAGCTGTCTTCAGACACACCAGAAGAGGAGATCAGATCCCATTACAGATGGTTGTGAGCCACCATGTGGTTACTGGGAATTGAACTCAGGACCTCTGGAAAGAGCAGTCAGTGCTCTTAACCGCTGAACCATCTCTCTAGCCCCCTGTTGGTCTTTTCTTTGTTTCCTACATTTTATTTATCTGTGTTGCATGTGTATGTGTCTAGGCGCATGTGTGCTCTGGCACATGTGAAGGTCTGAGAATGGTTTGCAGGATTTGCTTCCACTATGCGGGTCCCTGGGGATTGAACTTAGGCTTAGTGGCATGGGCTTAGTCTCAATGGGCCCTTGTGTGTGTGTGTGGTGTGTGTGATTAAGAGTGTGTCACAGGGTCTCACTATATATCCTTGGTCGGCCTGATCTGGAACTCTCACTACGTAGACTAGGCTGGCTTTGAACTCACAGAGATCTGCCAGCCTCTACCTCCTGAGTGCTGAACACCTCTCCCCTCCTCGCTCCTGTGTAAAATAGGCAGGAGAACAGCGCCTACCTGCGTAGAACTGTTGACAGGATTAAACGAAGCATAGATATTTGGGAGTGGTGGGAGGATGGCTCAGTGGGTAGAGGCCCTTTTGGTGGGAGTGTTGAGATCCACATAAGAATCACATCTATGGTTCTCAGCCTGTGTGTCGTGACACACACACACACCCAGTGTCTCCTATAAGATATCCTGCATATCAGATATTTACATTATGATTCATAACCGTAGCAAAATTACAGTTATGAAGTAGGAACAAAAATAAATTTCTGGCTGGGGTCACCACAACATGAGGCTGTATTAGAGGGCTGTAGCACCAGGAGGGCTGAGCAGCCCTGGATACTCAGGGTGAGCAACTGGTGTCCCAGGGTTCCTACAAGATGGAAAGCTGACAGGCCAGTCCGCAGAAACTTCAGGGCCAGCCAGCCTGAACTGCAGGGCAGTGAAGAGCAGAGACCCTGTCTCTGTGAGTGGAAAGCAACGAACACCTTGATTGTCCTCTGCCTCCTACAACATGCCCAGGTTCACACACACTCACACACATACATATCACAACACACACACACATACACATGTACATGCACTCGAACACATATACAAAGACCCATGAATGTGCACACACACAGGCGCACACACATACACAAGTACATATACTCCCACACATGCACACATCCATAAATGTGCACACACTCACCACACATGTATAATACATGTACACACGTGCCCACACGCATGTACACACACTCACACACATACGCAAACACCCATGAACGTGCACACACACATGCACACATATATGCGCACACACATACACAAGTGCACACACTCACACACTTACACCCATGCATGTGCACATCTGCATATACATGTACTCACACATATGCACACACCTGTGCACGTGCCCACACACACAGGCATGCACACAGGCATGCACACACACATACACAAGTACATACACTCACACACATGCATACATCCATGCATGGCACACACACATAGGCACACACATGCACACACACGCACACATCTATGCATGTGCACACATACACACAGGCACACATACATGTGTTGCCCTATGCCTTCCAGACCATGTCCACATTCACACACATGTGCCCACACACATACACACATACACACACAGTACGTACATACTCACACAGACACATATACATACATTCACACACATGTGCACACACACACATATGCATACACACACATGCATATACCCATGCATGTGCGCATACACACACACCTTTAAAAATGTCAAAGTCAGTGGGCACATTACACTCCACTTTGCCATATCGTCACTTTCATAGACAGACACATGACAGTTGGTTATTGAGAGTTTCATATACTTCCACCCAAAAGTAGGGGACACTCTGCAAATGGTAGCCCCAGCTTTTCTGGTTCTAATGCCGGGGATAAACCCTGGACGGTATGTGTGCCAGGCAACCACTGTGTACAAACTCCCAGCTTAGATTTACTTTGGACTTAAACTTTCGGCCCCCTACCTGGTCTTGCAGGGCCCTCTAAAGCTTTTTCAATAAAGAGGCAATAAAACCCTTTGCTGCTTGCCTCTGCTGCTGGGCTGTTTCCAGGGTATGCTTGGTTTAGGGTCAGCCTGCGTTCTGTCATGTGAGAGGTTCCCGTATTCTTTCAGGTAAGAATGTCACAAGGCCCTATAGAGCCAGGACTGAGCCTCTGATCTTCCTCTGATCTCCTGGGAGCTGTCCCCCATGGCTTCCCTGAGCAGACTCTGGTCCCCTGAAGCCACCATGGGAAGACATCACTGCCAGCTTTGCAGTTATTCCGGCCTGCATGTTTAACCCAGAGTCCCTGTAATTTCCTTATTCTGTCCTCCCGTCCTGGTGCCGTTGGGGAGTTTTCTGAGTGGGTCCATTAAAGCCCTGAAGTCTGTTTGGGCTGTACCTTGTGCAGCATGGGGCAGGTGGGTTAACTTCCTCTCCTTCTCCCCCTCCTCCTCCTCTTCTTCCTCCTCCTCTTCTTCTTCCTCTGGAAAGTGGGAAAACAAATTTTTCAAGTAGCGGTTGGAAAGGTGAAGGGTCCAGAGGCCACCTGATATGTAGGGAATGTTTGGCTAGTCTGCCATGCCCTTGTTATGGGTCAGAAACTCTGAGGCATTCTGGAAGCTTCACTATCCTGGGTCCCACAAGGTCTTAGACCCTAGCCTCCTCCCCTTGGGTGAGCAAGGATGAGGACCCTCCTGTACCATCGCTGTGTGCAGCAGGCTCTTCCGTCCCGGTGATCTGCTTGTACAGGCTTAGAGGCCACAGACACCAGATGATCTTGTGTAGCCAAGGCTAGCCCAGAGGTAGCCTAGAATTCACCATCTTCCTGTTTCAGTCTCCAAAGTTGTTGGCATCACAAGCTTGTGCCATCCCAGCCTGCTCAAGTCAGTTGACCATAAAGAAAGCAGGGAAGTGAACCTGGTGAGAGGCAGTTGGCTGTTTGTTGGTCAGCAGGCAACCCGGGGGCACATGAGGCTTGAACCTGGGGTGTTTGAATCTCTGTTTTCCTAGTCTACAGTCGCCATCTTATATAGGTTGGCCATTTTCCATCCCCAGTTTCCTTGCTTAGAAAAAGTGACAAAGGTACATGGTTGTTGATTGGCTGAGTGGTGGAATGGATAGGTTTGTTTATGCTGACATCCTATGGCTGAGTGGGAAGATGCACAAGGTGGGGGAAGTGAGGGAATGGGGAGAAATGGTAGGCCTCACATAGCATCTCATGAGGCTCTATGTATGCCAGTCCGAGCCTTGGATTCCTGGTAGCTCCATTTATCCTCCAAGCTTATGAGGGAGATACTGCCATCGCCCCTGTTTTAGAGATGGGGACACTGAGCACGGAGGCAGGGAGTGAGCTCTGTACTCCTAGCTGGCACGTGGCTCAGCCTCTCTCCACTGTCAGCCTTGTGGCGGCTGTGTCCGCTTCTCCGCCATCATTTGGTCTCCAACAGTCATTCGCCTTCAGAAGAGAGGAGACGGAAAGGGAAGCTGCCTGACGAGCAGGGTGAACCCGAGGGTCTTCAGGCATCCCGGAGTTTTCACTGGGGAGGCTACACGGGGCTAGGTGAAAAGACGAACGTTGATTGGCCGTGCCCAGCCAGGGTCTTCTACAGCTTGAGGAGCTGGAGCCTGAAGGGGTGGAGCTCTGAGGGGGCGGAACCAAGAAATAGGGGGCGGGGTCAGAACCTGAGCAGACAGAGTCTGAGGGGGCGGAGACTGAGAGAGAGTGGGGGCAGGATCCCCCTCAGAGAGCCTGGCTGCCTCTTTGCAGATGTCAGGGAAGTGGGGGCAGGGAGCTGTCTGGGGATCAAAATTAACTCTGTTAGCTTGGGAAGCCTCCCCTTGACTCCAAGCCTCTTCCCCATACCCCTTCTATCCTCCGCTCTGAGCCTTTGGCCCCCGATTTTGATCCCTGTTCCATCCTCCTCAAAGCACTGGGTGGGCACACTGTAGTTAGTAGAAGGGGAGACCTAACCTCTAGGCACAGCACAGGACCATGAGAGCATGGGGCATCGTGGACAGTGCCAGGCTTTCGGGGTCAGCAGGCCATGCCCAGAATGGCTGTTGGTTGCCACGACACCACGGTGGGCACCAGAAGGGGATTACACACTTCACACTTCACACACTTGGCTACCTGTGCTCCCCACTGTCACCCATGAACCCCAGAGGCTCTGAGAGGTTACCTCCCTCCCTTCCTTGGAGTCACACAGCTCCAAAGTGGTAGAGGTGGGATTTGAACCCAGGGCAGCTTCAGATCCATCTGCTTCTCCAGCCGGCTGGTCCTGTAGACCTATGGTATGCATTGCTGACTGCTGGTGAAGTTGCTCCTCTCTCCCATGGGTAACCCTGGAGGCGTACTTACAAAGCTACCCTATCTACCCTTGCCTATCCCTGGAATCCTCCTGCCTCACTACCCGTCTTCCCTTCTTTCCAGGATGTGGCCACAATGCAGTTCTGTGCCAACAAGCTGGATAAGAAAGATTTCTTCGGGAAATCTGACCCCTTCTTGGTGTTCTACAGGAGCAATGAAGACGGAACGTGAGTCTTCCCGACGCACCCCCAAGGCACCTGTACATCAGGCAGGGCTGGGAGACCGAGGCCACCCCTGAGAACCCTGCTGTGTGGACCTGATGCCCTGATAAAGCCAATGTGGAGACCTGGCATTGCCACATGGAGGCTCTGCCACCTGGGGGCTCTCAGTAATGGCAGGTGCTGTGTATGCCCCAGGGAGTATAAAACAGGGCCAGGGCAGAGAAGGTTCATTCTGCACAACCCAGCCATGCCCCCCACCCTGAATTCAGAATACCCTCAAAGGTTCCCCAACTGCACACCGGACCAGGCAGTGCTATGACTTTTTTTCCCATGGCCCCACAGTCGGCCATGCATATATTCAGAACTACAGAGAGAAAGGCCTTAAGCTCCCTCCCCTGTGAGGGATGCGCACACAGCACAATGGCCGACGTGAGTCACCAGCACGAGGGCTGAAGACCTGAGAACCTAGGTCCCCCCACCAGCCAGCTGTCTGACCCAGGACAAGTTACTCCCCCATCTCTGGGCCTATTTTCTCATCTATGAAATGAATGTGTCGGAGGAGGTAGTCTCCGAGATCTCCTTAAGTAGCCCAGTTCTGGGATTCTACTGAGGACGGAAGTGATGAGGTCAGGAGGGTTAATTGGAGAAACTCAGCAAGGAAGAAATGGGTCCTTAGGGTGGAGTGAAGAACCGAGAGCGTTTAACAGGGCCGGAGAGCCAACCTTGTGCAGAGCTAAGGCTCAGGGCACACTGGCCCGCGTGTGCTGAACTGCCAGTGTGCGCACGCATAGGGTGCGCGTGTGTGTGTGTGTGTGTGTGTGTGTATGTGTGTGCATAGGGTGCGCGCGCGTGTGTGTGTGTGTGTGTGTGTGTGTATATGTGTGTGTGTTGGGGGCAGGGCAGCAGCAGGCAGGAGGTGTATTTCGGTGCAAGGGAGAACTGATTTTTAAACCTGAACTACATGTTCATCTGCATGACAAAGGGCTGCTTTGTCTCTCCCAGGACTCCCCGCAAGATGCTTTAAATAATTCCCGAGGACTCTAAGTTGGCTTTAGTGGGGAGAAAGAAGAAAGGCTCCGGTTGCTCGCTCTCTCTCTCTCTCTCTCTCTCTCTCTCTCTCTCTCTCTCTCTCTCTTTTGGTCCGTGCACTGTCCCTGGCACAGAGGTTGAGCCCTAGCTAGCCCTTTAGGGCCCTGTTGGCGGGCAGGAGGAGGGTTGGGGGCAGGAGAGCCGCACAGGGAGGGGTGTGTGCAGTGGGCTGTGTGGGAAGGATCTGGGGCTCATGACTGACTGACAAAGAGCAGGTGGGAGGGGCCCGAGCTGAACTGGGGGTGGGAGTGGGGCAAGCAGACGGCAGAGGGGCTTCATGGAGACCCATGGGAACCAGTGCTGTGGGCCTTTTCCTAGTACCAGGGCTAGGGGACCCCAGAGGGCTGGGGATGCCAAAGGAATTGCTCTGATGGCTGTGGCCTTGGGAGTCATTTGGGGGTGTCACTCGGGTGTGACAGAGTACTGGAGAAACTAACTGGGGACTGTAAAGCAGTGGCCAGTGCAGTTCTCCATTCAAGACAGACACTGAGCTAAGGGAAGGTGACCATCCTGGAAATAAGGGGGGGTGGGAATACCCCCTGTTAGGAGAGAACCAGGAGCTTGAAGGGTCAGCAGCCTGGAGGCAGGAAGCCAGGATAGCCCCGAGCTGTTCCATCTTGTCTGGCACCACACTAGTGACCCCTCTGTCCTTCCAGAGGCCACAGCCAAGCTAGCTGCCTACTGGGCCCTGGCCTGCCATTAGTAGGTACAAGCAAATTAATTGTAGGCAGCTGTAGCCCAACAGAACTTTCTAGCATGCTAGAACGCTCCCTGCCAGAAAGGTCACTGGATCGCTTCTCCTTTAGCTGTGATGAAAAATCCCAACAAAAGCAATGTGGTTGGAGGCGTGTCCATTGTGACATCAGGGTGGGGAGGTCCAGGATGCAGGAGCTAGAGGCAGCTGGCCACATTGCATCTGCAGTCAGGAGGAAGCAGACACAAAATGCTGGGGGGTGAATGGGTGTGAGTGAGTGTGTGTGTGTTTGTGAGTGTGTATGCATGTGTGTGAGTGTGCATCTGTGTGCAAGTGTGTGAGTGTGAGTATGTGAGTGTATGGGTATATATGTATGTGCATGAATGCCCGTGGGTGCACATGGGTGTGAGTGTGTATGCATGTGTGGGTTTTTTTTTGTGTGTGTGTGCATGCATGCGTGAGAGCATGTGTGTGTGCATATGTGTGTGCATATGTGCGAGTGTGCATAGGTGTGAGTGTGTGTATGTGTGCATGCATGTTTAAGTCAGAAGGTAACTTTTGGGAGTTGACCCTCTCCTTCTGCCATCTGGGTTCTAGGGATTCACTCGGGTCATTACCTGGCACCTTTACCCACTGAGCCTTTCTGGGTGGTTGTTGTTATCTTGTTTTGTTTTTTTTTTAAGAATTATTTATTTATTTTTTTTATATATGTGAGTACACTGTTGCTGTCTTCAGACACACCAGAAGAAGGCGTTGGATCCCATTGCAGATGGTTGTGAGCCACCATGTGGTTGCTGGGAATTGAACTCAGGACCTCTGGAAGAGCAGTCAGTGCTCTTAACCGCTGAGCCGACTCTCCAGTCCATTGTCTTGGTTTTTTGAGACAGGCTTGCTCTGTGCAGCCCTGGCTGTCCTGGAACTCACTTTGTAGACCAGGCTGGCCTTGAACTCACAGCCTCTGCCTCCTGAGTGCTGGGATTAAAGGCATGCACCATCCGACTTTTTTCTTTTCCTTTCTTTTTTGTTTGTTTGTTTGTTCTTAGCCATTCTTTTAATATTATCTTACCATCAAGGGAAACTCTGGGAGAGGACTGCCTGAGGAGGCACATCTGGCTCTGGGACTGGGACTCACATCTGTCTGGCAGATGGGTGACACTCTTTCCCACACCCATGCTCCAACTGTGTGTAAAAATGAGCCCTCTGCAGGGACCTCTTGGCCTAGGGAAGCCTGGCACCAGGCAAGTGCAGCGGGGGTTGGGGGGGGATCCAAGAAGCCTGTGAGTCTGATGGTGGCAGGGATTGCAGAGAGAGTTTAAAGGAAGCCCTTTGCAGCTAGCGCCTAGGACAGAAGCAGGACCACCCAGGGTCCAAGAAGGAACATGGAGAACAACTGGACTAGGGGCGTAGGAGACCTAAGGAGCTCTCGGGCCTTGATGGAAGAACAGAGGTCTATGTGGGCGGGCTGAGGAGGCTGGATAAATCCATCCTTAGAGGGAGTGTTCCAGGGAGTGTTCAGGGAGTGTCCCTGAAGTCCTGGAGGCTTCTACAGTCTGGCTATCCTCCCCTCCACACCCCCACCCCTGTCAGCCACCTGCCTCAGTCCCAGGCATCTGGGGTGGGGGTGAGGGGCCTTCTGCCCCAACCCCTCCTCCAGCTCCAGGGCAGGCTCCAAGGTCTCCCACGTGGATCTCACACTCCAGTGGGTGGGTGGGAAGGAGCACGGGAAGAGAGACACTCAGCCCGCTGACAAGAATGACATTTTGACTTGAAAATTACCGAAGAAGAAACGGCACAGGCTGTGTGGGCTCGGGTGGGGCCCTGGCGCTTCCTGGTGACCTTTCCAAGCTGGAAAGTCACTGGAGCGGGTGTTGGGGGAGCTTTGCCCATCCTTGAGTATTGGGCTGCTCCTGAGACAGGCTAGCCACGGCAAGAGGGGAAGGTAGCACACTATGCCGGGAACGGTGGAGACAGCCCATTCTACACAGCTAGCAAAGCAGGCTCTCGGATTCCAACTGGAGGGGCTCAAGGGGTCTCAGGCATCCTAAGGACAGGGCTTTACCTCCACTAGATTGAAAGGCCAGTGTGAAAGCTATGGGATCTCTCACTCAGGGGTCCCATGTATTTATTTATACTTACTTTATTTTTTGAGATGGTGTCACACAGTGTAGCCCTCACTGGCTTGGAACTCATAGCAAGTGACCTGCCTGCCTCTGCCTTCCAAGTGCTGAGACCAAAGGTGTGTGAGCCACCATGCCTGGCAGCTCCTTTTTATTTTTTTTGACTTTTTTTTTTTTTGAAGCAGGCTCTCGGGCTGCTGTAAGATAGAACTCAGTGCTGTCAAACATCTACCAGCCGAGCGTCCCCGGCCCTCGTCAGTTTCCTTTAAAATATGACTAGGACCTAGAGGGATGGCTCAGCCATTAAGAGCACCCCATGTTCTTCCAAGAGATCTGAGTTTGTTTGCCGGGACCCATGCTGGGTGGCTCCCAGTCACCAATAATAAATGGCTCCAGATCCACTTCTGGCCTCCAGGGGCAATTGCACAGGTGTGATACATATACAGTCCCTGGAGCATGTACGGAATAAAATAAATAGGTGAGTTTTGTTGTTGTTGGAGACGATGTTTCTCCGTGTAGCCCTGGCTATCCTAGACTCAATTTGTAGACCAGGATGGCCTCGAACTCACAGAGATCAACCTGCCTCTGCTTCCTGAGCACTGGGATTAAAGGAGTGAGCCACCACGCCCACACTCAACTTTTTTTTTTCTTTTAATGGTTGATAGCAAGGCATGGAGATCCAGCAGAAGAGAGGTGGAGGCAGGAAGATCAGAAGCTTAAATCCATTCTAAGTTTCATGAGACCCAGCACAAATAAAATAAAATAAAATAAAATAAAATAAAATAAAATAAAATAAAATAATGTTTGAATATCTACTAGGGCCCGCCGCTGTTCTAGGCTACACTATCATCAACAGTGGGAATACTTCCTGTTCCTTCGGACCTTAAATTTTACTGACAGACCATAACGGGATGAATAAGGAAAGACACAGACCATGTCAAGCCGTGACAGATGAGATGTGACAGGAAAGCCAGGAAGGAGAGAGACAGGGGGTGTCAGAGCCAGGGTTTGTCCGTTTGAGACCTAGCAGTTGCAGAAACTCCTGGAGGTGTTGGCTGGCCGGAAGGTAGAGAAGATTGACAAGGGAGCTGGGAAATAGAGAAGAGGTTCCAGGAAGGGGAGAGCAGGCACACAATTGCACCCACCTACCCACCCGTCTAGCCCTGAGGTTCAGTTCCTGGGTCCCCAGGGAAGACACTCCCCAGAGAGAAAGGGCTTGGTCACAGTCACACAGGCTGACCCCAGGACGATGGCTGGAACCCAGGTCTCTGACATTCCCCACAGAACGTGCTGCTGTTCCAGTCAGGGCCCTGCCTAGTCCAGGAACCCCTCTGCTGTGCATCTTGCTCTAGCCTGGCTGTGGCTGTTGAGGTTGGCTCCTCCCGTCAGAAGTCAGAAGGCTGCGACATTGGGCATCTGAGCTTCCGGCCTGACACTTTTCCTTCACTCCTCTTGGTCAGGTTCACCATCTGTCACAAGACGGAGGTCATGAAGAACACCCTCAACCCGGTGTGGCAAACCTTTTCCATCCCCGTAAGGGCCCTGTGCAACGGAGACTATGACAGGTGAGCTAAAAAGTGGCCCCCACTTCCTTTTCTATCCAGGCAAACAGGGCCTCCCCAGCTGTTATCAGACTGCAATGTCAGAGTGAGGATTGGAGCCTCCTGCCCCTCTACAACCCCCCATGTGTTCTGTTTTCCTTTGGCACACACACACAAACACACACCTACAGCTTTCTGTCTGTTCTACAAGGGACAGAGCATGGGTGTCCCCATCACTGGGGTCTGGAGCTCTTTATTGCCCTGGGTGGGGCAGATGGCAGCAGGCAAGGATTTGGGGAGTAGAGAGAGGAGGGGTCAATCTCAGCAACCTCACTTTTGGTTGGTGGACTCTGGAGTCAAGACCCCGAGGAGACTCCCTGCCAACCTGTCAGGCAAAAGTGAGGGGTGAGGGGTGGAGGGCGAGGGGTGGGGCAATGACAACGTATATGAAGTGTTGTCATTATATGCAAGCTCTTCCTCATCTCCCCCTGTCACTACCGGTTCCTGAGTTCACCCCTGACTGACTAAGGGAACTGTCAGCCTGGGCAAGCTCTGGCCTGTCTTGTCTCTCGACTGTCCTTCCCTGCACAGTGAGTGAGGAAACACCCACTGACCTCCCAGGACTGCTCCCCGTGTGAGGCCAGCGGGTGGCTGGCTGGCTGGCGGGTGATGCCCGAGTCAGCCTCTCCTCTGTGTCTTTTCTGAACCCCTGCCATCTAGCTTGGAAGTCGTCTGGGAACGAGTGTGCCCACCTCCCCTTCCACCCAGCTTCACGGAGCTTAAGCGTTCGTGGGGGAGGCAGACATTAATCCGGTAATCACACAGAGAAACATGTCATTACCCACTGCAGAAGGTGCAGGAGAGAGCAGGAGGGCGGGCCCAATGGGTGCCACAAGATAAGATTGGTCTGCCCGAAGTCACCCAACCACTGGTTGAAGACGTAGTGGGTCTGCTGGCTTGCTCCCACAGAAGCCCTGGGGACATCAGAACAAACACCTCATGGGTACACTGGGACTCTGTACAGAGTTTCCAAGGGGGTATGGATGGGGTGGTGAGTAGGTGGGGGTTGTCCTGGTATCTGTTTCCCTCCGGGGACACTTACAGGCTAAGATGTCCTCTTGGCTGGGACAAAAACACAGCAGTCTGTCCCTAGGTATTGAGTGCATTGTACCCAGTGCTGAGTCCCCAACTATGTGACATTCAAGGGCAGGTGGCTGTCTCTGTCTTTTGGGACCTTCTGGTCTGACTACGGAAGCTCAGACAGACACAAATTCTGTAGATGGCTAAGCAATTGTGCAAAATGAGCTGGGGACCAAAGTGTATGCTGTGGTCGAACAAACAACCCCACACACACACACACACACACACCTTGCTGGGTCTCAGGACACCTGGAGTTGGGGAGGGGACAGGACAGCATTAGATTCTAAAGGAAGCTGGGGACAGCAGGAAGGCTGGGGGTGCAGGATGAGAGAGCAGACAGTGTGTAAACCTGCCTCCCTGGAGGAGCGGCTCCCAGGTCCTGAGAACCCAGCTGTATCAGAGACAAACCAGGAGAGGGACAGCTGACCGAGGCTGGTCCCCTGGAGCCAGCGTGACTGAGCCCAGCCCCATCTTCCTCCAGGGTGGCTGGCTCTCCTTCTCTGTGGCTGGGTACAAATTGTCTGTGACATGATTGGCATCAGAATTAATCCAGGGGCCAATGTGTCTGGCTGACTCTCACCCAGGCCTAGCATTGTCCCCAGAGCCCATGAGGAGATGCCGCATCAGAGGCCACGGTCCCTCTCCTGTAGGCCCTCTGGCAGACTCAGTACAGAGTCTATACCCCCCTAGGCAGTCACTGTGCTGGGTGCTTTAGGGACCCATTGGACCCTGAGACTCAAGCCTACTGCTCAGACTGTCCCCAAGCCAGTGGAGAGGACGACAGGCCCCATCACAGATAAGGGTCTCAGAAACATCTCCTGTCACATTAGGTCTACGAAGGACTAGGAGCTTCCAGTGTGGCTGTACCTCATAGCTGAGAGGCTGAGGCCCAGAGAAGGCTGAAGACCACCCTGCACCACGCTACCAGCCATGCTGGAGTTAGATACGAGGGTCCGACCCAGGCTGGCTCTAAAATCTTTCCTGATAACCATGACACAGTATGACAGGGTAGCTGTGAGGTGCGTCTGGGGGACTCAGAGAAGCTTTGTTCAAAAGTAAGAGCTTTGGGGACCTGAGATGAGAGCACCCTAGAATGGTGGTTTCAAGCCTTAAAGCATTTCAAGGTCCTTTTGAGATTAATCTCAAATGGTTCAGAGAGGTGCAGGGGACGGCAAGAGGGAAGGTCCAAAAGACCTTGGTATCTAGCTGGCTGGTGGAGACAGAAGTAGGCTAAGCCCTCATCTGTCCCTCAGTACCACAGAGAGAGGTACAGAACGGGAGTGGGGATGGGGGATTGAGGGGGAGTGTGATCTACCTAGATGATTATTATTATTAAATTTATTTATTTAATATGAGTACATTGTATCTGTCTTCAGACAGACCAGAAGAGGGCATCAGATCTCATTACAGATGGTTGTGAGCCACCATGTGGTTATTGGGAATTGAACTCAGGACCTCGGGAAGAGCATTCAGTGCTCTTAACCACTGAGCCATCTCTCCAGCCCCACAGCTAGATTCTTACTGAATAGGTTCAGTGTGGGGCTCCCTTTTGTCACAGCCTGTTGGTAACCCACAGCCTGTTTGGAGAGAACCATTTTAAATTAGGAAAGCTGTGTCTGTGTTCCGAGATGAGCAAACGCTATTATTCTAATCTAGGAAGAAAAGTGTCTGGAAGCCAGGCACAGCTCAAGGGGAAGGGGACAGAGGCTGTGTCGGGGCGGCCACGAACCCAGAGCAAGGGGGAAGAGAAGGTGAAGTGGAAAACAGGAGAGGGCTGAGGAATGGCCACTGCCAGGTAGTTAAGCAGGGAGAATATACTGGAAGACTGAATAGCTCTACTAAGCTAGAACAGTACCCCAGAATGATGGGATGAAAAATGCTTCATGCTGTTAAAATTATGGGATGCTTAGGATGTGAGTCAGACTGGACCTGACTAACTTAAACACAGAATCTTATATCCTGAAAAGTAGCCTTAGGAACCTCTCTCATGATATGAGGAACCATTTCACAGATGAGGGAAATGGAGGGTCATGATGTGCCCATTTCATAGATGACAAAAAATGGAGGGTTGATGTGCCCATTTCACAGATGAGAAAAATGGAGGTCCATGATGTACCCATTTCACAAATGAGAAAATGGAGGGTCATAGTCTACGTCAGAGCAAGACAATGTCTTTCCTTCTGCAGATGCCACCTCTGGGCTCATCCCTGTACAGTCCTCTGTAGCACATGCAGAATCTGAGCAAAATGGAAGGTCTGGGGTCTCCTTGTCTCTTACCACTTTCCCATGTGTCTCCATTCCCAAAGAACGCCAAACCTGAGTGGCCCAGCTGAGTAGAGCTGAAGTCAAAGGGGGTGAAGGGGTAAGACCCCATCTACCCCTGGGGTGGCTGTGGGGACAAGAAGCACTTTCCCTGGCATTGCCAGACTCTGCCCTACTCTCTTTGGAATTCTGGGAGTTGGAGATTCTCCCTGATTAAACCAGGTCTGCCCTGGGGCAGTGAACGTACAGGCTGTAAAGGTGGCAGCTAGGGTGCAGAGTGCTCACCTGAGCTGGGAGTGTTCCATCAGCACTTCAGTGCTTCTGCAGGGCGCTGGACCCTGAACGGTGGCGGTGGCTTAGGGAACAAGTGGCCAGGTTCACTACCTGACGCTCAAGTGTCACTGCAAGGGTGGACTTAGCAGTCCTCTGTAGCACATGCAGAATCTGAGCAAGATGGAACGGCCCATGTCTATCTCCTTGCTACCTTGGTCTTTCCTTCTCCACAGTTTCTCTCGGAGTATCTGACAGTTAAGAGAGAGAAAGCCCTAAGGGCCTGTCACCCCTAGGGCCTTGTGGGCATTGGGGAAATATCCCTTCTCCTACCCTGAGTGGTCATTAGTACTGTCATGGTCCAGAGATGACCGCAGTGTATACACCATGGTCGGTACTCAGGGAGAGGACCTGGAGACCTCACCTGCACCCCCACTGGCCAGTCTCTCTCTAATATGGCTTTAGGGTTCCAGCCCTGGGTGCCAGGGGCCTGGGACCTTTAATCCGAGCATCCTCTGGAATGTTCCTCTGTGTTTTGTGAGGCCAGGGGACCATGACCAG
Organism: Grammomys surdaster; assembly: GCF_004785775.1. NCBI lineage: Eukaryota > Metazoa > Chordata > Mammalia > Rodentia > Muridae > Grammomys > Grammomys surdaster. The sequence continues at coordinate 361,415 of NW_021604628.1, read as the reverse complement.
CATAGCCCATTCACAGAGGTGTCGGCTGATCCCTGCCAGCTCGCTGGAAAGTGCAAATACCTAACATCAGCCAGGCACCGTTCTAGGAGCCAAGCTGACGGCAGACAGCAAAACCATCTCTGACCCGTGGAGGACATCCTGACAGACAGTAGGATTGTCTGAGGATGGAGGGAAGGTTGAGTGTATCTGACAGAGCCTTATCAGTGCCTGCGGGGTGGGTGGAGACAGCACCCTCACAGAGGACATAACCAACCCACAGTTTACAGAGGAACAGCCCTGAGAGCTACGTAGCTAGTACCCACAGGATCCGGGGCAGCACCTTGAGATCTAGAGAGATCCCCTTCCCTGCCCTCCTCACCCCCTTCTTTGAGACTCCGAGTTCTTAGCCTTTCTGTGACATATGGGATGTTGGTTTTATGGGCCACCGAGAGCTGTCTCCTTCACGCAGAAGGACATTCTCTAGGGTCTTATGCCTAAGTCACTGCCAGTCTGGCAATATCCTGGGTAAAGGGACAGAGCCCAAGCCCGTAGGTCCCAAATCCCATCTCCTGTGACCTGGTCTTGCAACAGATTTGTGGACAGTGACAACAGGGTTCTCACCAGGCCTTCCCATGAGTCTGGAAGCTGGTCTTTCTTCCCCACCCAGGCCCAGGCTGGAGGCTCAGCCTCTGAGCTCAGCAGCCTAGGGGAAGACAAACAGACACACGGGGCTCTCCCAGGGGAGGACAAACCGACACACGGGGATCTCCCAGCCAACCTCAGCTGCCAGGTCCTGTCCACTGGGGAGCTTCTAGCCACCACCCCATCCACACTGCATCCTGGACCTGCTGATTCTGAATCAGCCAGGAGTGAATCCTAACCTTGAGTCTGAAGAGGGCAGTTGCTCTGCAGTTTGCTGGGGCTCCTGGAGGATTCTTCAGACACGTTCACAACCAAAAATACCACACAATGAAATAGCCAGGCCCTTCAACTTTGAGATTTCATTTTTTTGTTTGTTTGTTTTTTGTTTTTTTTTTCAAGACAGGGTTTCTCTGTGTAGTCCCGGCTGTCCTGGAACTCACTCTGTAGACCAGGCTGGCCTCAAACTCAGAAATCCACCTGCCTCTGCCTCTGAAGTGCTGGGATTAAAGGCGTGCGCCACCACCTCTGCTCGGCGAGATTTAATTTTAATTTAAATTTCTTTTTTAAAAAATTTAATTATTTATTTAATGTATATGAGTACACTGTCGCTGTCTCCAGACACACCAGAAGAGGGCATCAGATCCCATTACAGATGGTTGTGAGCCACCATGTGGTTGCTGGGAATTGAACTCAGGACCTCTGGAAGAGCAGTCAGTGCTCTTAACCGCGAGCCATCTCACCAGCCCGAAATTTAATTTTTAAAAAATGACTGTGTTATCTATTGGTGGAGGAGGAGAGCGTGCCTTCTCTATGGCACACCTGTGGAGTATGGAGGACAGCTTTCAGAGTTCTGTCTCTCCACCTTGTGGATTCCAGGGATCACACTCAGGTTGGCAGGCCCGGCCACAACGTCTTTATCCACAGAGGCGTCTCGCCAGGCACACACTCAGTTCCTCCTTCTGTGCTCTGGGTAACAAGCGTTACTGTCACCAGGGTGGTCCATATCACAAGAGTGTTAGGGAGATCTCCTCCAGCTGTGGGATTTTTCATTTGTTTGTTTTTGGAATGGGACCTTGGCTGGCCTCGAACTCGACTTGTAGACCAGGCTGGCACTGAACTCAGAGATCTGCCTGCCTCTGTCTCCTGAGTGCTGGGATTAAAGGCGTGGGATAGGACAGCCCAGCTTTAAGTAAAGTTTATGTAGAAAGGCGTTCGTGCACGGTTTGATAATGTAGAGATCAGAAGGCATTTTCTAAACATCACACACACACACACACCATGCTTCGAGCTATCCTGGAAGGCCCATACTAATCCCATTCTACAGTCAAGGTTGTGACTCCAGAGATGACATGCTATCTCTAGGCCACAGGGCTCAGGTCCAGTGTCCAAGCTGAAGCCACCAACGTCACACCTGGCTTCTTTGCAGCACCTCCAGAAACTTAGGCACGCTGATATCTCTTCTTTCGTTTTAATCATCTGTCTCAGGAACCACAGGGTTTGCATTTGTAAAATAAGAATGCAAAGGATACCTTTAAACAGTACTTCTGTGTCTGCTTCATATTGGTCCATTTACAGAAAGCTAGCCCATGCGTACACAACCTTCTGGGCATCCCAGGGCTCTATTCTGGAACTTTCTTCTGCCCCATTCTGTGACTCTGCTCCCCTACACACACACACACACACACACACACACACACACCACACACATATACACACACCACACACATACCACACACACATATGTATACATACACACACACATACGTACCTATACACACACATACGTATCTATACACACACACACACACACACATACGTACCTATACACACACACATACACAAACCACGCACACATATACATACACACAATATACACACACGCAACACACATACACAACACACATACACACACACACACACACACACACACACACACAGAAGAACCTGGAGAGTCTCATCTGAAAGGAGACAGCGCCCCCTTCTGGGAGCCACACAACTCCCAAGCCAACTCCTGGCAGAGCCGAGGTGGGCCACACCACGGTAGAATAAATAGATGTTAATAGAAGAGAAGCCAGTTCAAACTGCTTTCTGCATCCCATGTGGACCTCAAGACCAGAAACCCACACTTCCTGGCTCTCTCCCACCTTCCTAGACCCCTGGGACTGCCCGGCCGCTTCCCTATCCCTGGGCATCCCAGAGGACACAGGAGACGGCACCAAGGGTTAACCGGCAACCCTCCACCTTCCTCCTCCTGCTTCTGGTCCTCTAGCCTGTTGCCATGGGAACAAGGCTAAAAATAAGATGGGCTCTCAAAGCCCAGCCCCATGCTTAGGAGTCAAAACAGACTAATTAAAGCAGCCTGGGTTAGAATGTGAAGAAAATCCCACCCTTTCTCGGAGGCCAGCCTCGAGGACGAGGACGGAAAGCTCAGCAGGCCACCCCAAGTCAGGGCCCAGGGATCTTTTCTTAACCTGCAGGGCTGGGGCTGGCTCTTCACCAATCACACCCCAGACTCAGGGTCCTTCCTGCCAAGCAGTCTTGTAATCCTCTCCCATAGAAGTGCCCTCGCTTTATGGGATCTGCCCTGTCATGGCCCTACCACAGGTAAATGCCCAGTTTGGCTTCCTGCTGTGGCTTCTGTTCCATGTAGAGACGCTAAGAAGGCAGGATGAACAGAGGCTTGAGGCTGCTTCAGCCAAATCCTTGGCATCTCAAAATGTCCTGCCATGGTTCTGGGCTGCCCTCTGCCCCTAAGACCTTTGCTAAAAGGTCTTAAGATGGGTTTTCTTTGCACACAGGCTTGGAACATGGAGGAGTGTCTGCACACATGCCTCCTGGTCCAGGGGCAGGAGGCCTGTCCTCCGGGTCCATCCTACCCAGAATTCTTTGCTGTTTGTTTTCCAGGACCATCAAGGTGGAGGTGTATGACTGGGATCGTGACGGCAGGTAAGGGCAAGAGGGTGAGAGAGAGGTGAGTGGACCTAGGCAGCCCCAGGAAGCTAGGCAGGCCCATTGGGGCACTCTGGGAATGAGGGGCTGGGTCCTATGAAGGTTGGTCTGCTGTTATAGTGGCTTAGATCTGTGGAGGTCCTGTAGGACAGGATGCTGAGAGCCCCCCTTTTCCCAACATAGCTGCCAGAGGCCAGCCAGTGTCCACACTCGCCTCACTTGCAGAATTGGGCATGCTCTGAAGTGGCCATTATAGGACACTGAGCATTACAGACACCTCCTTTCTATGTGTGGAGCCTTGGACAAAGCACTGTAGGAAGACCAGACTGTAGAGGGATAGTCAAAGGCCCAGAGACATCCCATAGTCCAGCAGGGGCTCACCGTAAACACGGAGAATAGACTCAGGTCTGTAAGGACAGCAGCGGCATGGCGTTCTGAGGCACAGGAAAAAACGAGACATTGCCTGAGGAGAGCTAGGTCAGGACTGCAGGAGGGTAACTTCTTCTTGGGAACTACGAAAGGCAGGTCTCAGTAACCCACAAGGAGCAAGTGTGGTTGGCAATTCCTGGACAGAACAGGAACATGCCTCTCAAAGCACCAATCCAGAATCTTCCCTGTCTCCCTGCTGAAGCAAATCCAGACATATCCTGGCTGAAGGGTGGTCACTGTTGGCATCTCCCGGGCCTGATGTGGATGGGGGTTGGTGGTGCTCTTATTATAAAAGGGTAGCCGAGTCTTGCCCAAGCCCTGGAAGATTCTCCAGTGCCTACCCCGCCTCTGTTAAACCTCAATTCCCCCCTTCTCCATCCCTTCCAGCCAGGTCAGCTCCATCATGCCTCCAACCCAATCTGCTTCCTCCTCTCCTAGCAGTTCTCTTTTACCTCAGGAGTTTTCTCTTCTCTGGCAACTTGGGACAGCCCAGCTGCCAGGAGCCACAGGGTCCAATCATCAAGTTACTGTACCCAGAAGAACTGTTTTCAACACAGTGTGGGGATCCCAGTGTAGCTCGGTCCTAGAGCAGTAGAGTTTCCACCCAGCATTTGGGAGACCCCGGGTTCCATCCTGTGCTGACAATAGATAAGCTCCCAGTGCTGGCAAATGGCTCAGCGGGCAAAGGTGCGTTCAGCAAAAGCCAGACAACGTGAGTTCAATCCTGGGAACCCACGTAAGAGGTGGGCAGAGAGAACATACTACATAAAGTTCTCTTGTGACCTCCATAGACATTTGTGGTTCAAACACACACACACACACGCACACACACACACACCACACACACGCACATACACACTTGCCTAGCATGCACCAAGCCCAAGGTTCAATCCCCAGACACACACATGCATGCGCACTCACACACGTGCACACACACACACATACACATGCGCACACACACACAAAACAACCTATAACTGCCCCCCACAACCAAAGTGTTTATATGTATAAAAATTTCACAATGAAATCCATTACTTTGCATGGCTTTTAAAAAATCAAAATAAACAAAAGCTACCGTGGGCTTACAGCAAGGCATGGCCCCAGGGACACCTGGGTACTCCAGGTTGATGTCCCAGTTAGAGCGCTAAGCCCTATGTTCTAGCAAGGACTCAGGGCTGTTGGGAGTACTGCCTATCCAAGTTCTTTCTGTGTTTAATATAAACACCCTCTGGAAAAAAAGACCCCTGCCACCTGGCTTTCGGTGTCTGTTTAGGAAGTGTTAGCAGGAGACCTGGGTACATGGCTTGAAGGCAGAGCCCTGGCGTAATGTGTTCAAGTCCCGGGGTTCCATTTTCAGCACCAAAGCCAGGTTGGAAAAGATCCAACTGTAGTTTCATGTCCCTATATGAGACTTTTTTGGGAGTCTGAGGCAGGAGGATTGGAGTTTGAAGCCAACCTGGGCAACACAATGGGCAGCTATCTCAGAATGAATACATTAATGAGAGGGTCACGTCTGTCATCTTAGCTCTCCGGAAGTAGAGGCAGAAGGGTCAGAATTTCAAGTCCTTCCTTGTCTACATAAGTTCATGACTAAGCAGGGACGCACACAACAATGTCTCCAAAAGCCCAAAATATTAATTTAAAAAAACCTATTTTTTAAAAAAAAAAAAAACATTATTGAGCTGGGCACAGTGGATGCATCTTTAATCCCAGCACTCTGGTGGCATCAGCAGGTAGAACTCTGAGTTCTAGGCCAGCCTGGTCTATATTAGAACGTTTCAGGCCAGCCAGGGCTACATAGTGAGGCCCTGTGTTGGGGAAACTCTTGGCAGGGAGGAGCTAATAAATGCCTTCAAGCCCGTCACTTGAATTTGACAATTGTTAAAATTTCTCTGTGTTCGCCTTATCTATATTTTGCTAATGTAATTTAAAGGAGATTCCACTGTGGTATTTCCCCCTAAATATTTCATTAGAAATGTCTAAAAAAATAAGCACATTTCCCCCCACATAACTCCGAATGCCATTATCCCACCTGACATATTGAGCAGCAGTGCTTGACTGCCATCCAGCGCTGTTCCCTCCGCTGAGACTGTCCCCAAATGCCTTCTCTTGCTCATTTAAATAAGAATCCAAGCAGACCTGCGGCTCCTTCCTCCAGAGATTGTGACTTCTGCCAGGTGGCCATTGGCTTTCTTGGTCTACGGTTCCCTTCCCACACTCCGTGCCTTAGGGTGGAGGCCCTGGCAGAAGGGGGCGGGGCAGGCCGTGGGAGAGGCTGTGGTGGGCAGAGACATCGGTAGCCCGGGCCTCCAGTCTCAGCAGCTTCTTCTCTTGTAGCCATGACTTCATCGGGGAGTTCACCACCAGCTACCGGGAGCTGGCACGTGGCCAGAGTCAGTTCAACATCTATGAGGTGAGGTGCTCCGGGGTGAGGTCTCTTCTCATAAGGGCGCTGGGTCACGACAGTAAGGACGTGAGAGCTCTGAGAGGGGTTGGGGACGGGGACTTCCGGGTTGTCTCACAAGGTGGGTTTCATGTTCCCATTTCACAGAGCGCCCCCCACAACATACAACACCCCCCCCAACACACACACACAAAACCATACACCCTACCCCCACACAAGCACACACACAAAGCTAAGTCATCTGACCACACACAAACACTACACCACTTCCCGCCCCCAACACACCCACACACACACCACAGGAAGAGCATCAGAAAGAAAGAGAAAGAAGGCTGTAAGCCAAGACCTGAAGTCCCTACTCCAGAGTGGCCCCGTGTCTTCAGTCAAAGCTTGTGGTCCTCTGGAAGAGTAGCCAGTGCTCTTAACCACTGAGCTATCTTTCCAGGGGGGCCCCAGGGCTGTGGTTTTGGGGAAGGAGTCTAGCACTGAGCTGTTTGAGTCCCCCCAACTCAGGCAAGCCAGACTGTACCTTTCTTTGGCCTCCTCTTGGGAAGTTCTCAGGGAAGTAGATGGAGCAGTTACCTCTCTTGGAGTTTGGCTCCCAGTGCCTGTGAAATCTCAGGCAAAATGGAAATCGGAAGCAGCATGGATGGGACAGGCCGGTTTCCTCTGGTTTCCTCAGACAGCCTTTATCTTTTCCTCTTGGCGATCCGATCTACCTCGTGGGAAGCAGCAATGCTGCTGTCTGTGGATGGAAAAGCCAGCCAGAGGAAAACCACCTCAGCTTCTACAGCCCCAGAGGCAGCTGGACCCCAGGGGTGTTGCTAGGAGGCCAAGTGGGCCCAGGAAGCCCTTGCTAGAATCAGGAGTGTGAAAAAGGTCTTCACCAATCAACACCGCATCCCCAACCCTGGAGCCACCCTGGCTGGACACACTTCTAAACTAGCTGTGCGTGGGCCCCTTGCGGGACCCAGCCCCTGCTAAAGAATGGCTCAGCCACTGGGCTTCTTCAAGCACCACTGTCCTCCTGACAGCCTCCTGTCTCCAACTCCTCAGGGTCATCACCAACAGCATTACCCTCTGCTTCCTGAGCTCCCTGGTCTCAGCCAATCACCATCCTCCACAGGATGTAGGGCTTTGCAATAGTATTCTAGTCTCTTCTAAGCTCCACAGTGACCAGAATGCTCTGGGTGTGGCCCGACTGCTGCTCTGAAGTTCTGTGTTGCCTTGAAATGAACTTCATCCCCCCCCACACACACACCCAATGTTAAGGCAGATCTCTGCTCGAAGCTGGCATTGAGTATTTAACCTGACCCCATTGCTATTCCCATCACCACAGCTGAGCCCCACGGGACTGCAAAGGGGTGTGTGCTCCTTCTGTAAAGAGAGACATGGTACATGCCTGTCCGGGCACCGAGATGCCCTCTGATGCCTTCCATATGGCTTCATTTCTGCAGCTGCCTCCCCCAAGGACTCTTCTGAGTCGATATGGTCTCACTTCTAATCAATATGGTACCTAGAGGCTTTCTCAAATGTCCCCTCAAGGAAGTTATCATCTTTGCAAGTCTCTAACCACACACCATTCTTCCCAAGGTTGTGCCTGAGGTCTTTCCAAGACCATGAGCTCCTCAGAGATGGGCCGGTTCATTCCCAGCAACCTGGTGCAAGTAAAACCAGATTTCAGAACTGGAGAAAAGTAGCCTAGTGGATGGGGGTCAGTTCCTTGTAGCATCCCTAGGGGGCGCTGTAGCCCTGTGTGGAGCCCAGCAGCCACTTGTGGCTAGAGAGGCTAGAATGGGGGAGGTTCTGGGAAGTCCCAGGAGAGCTCAGAACAGACAGGGTGCTAACTCACTGTCCACTTTACTCAGATCTGATGCCAACGGTTGCTTTAACATAAAAAGAGTAGGTTCAGAGAGCGGAAGTGTGACTGACTACACCATTAATTTAAAGATAACGCTGAAGGCTTCAAAGAAATGTGTCAGGCATGGTTGTGTGTGTCTGTGGTCCCCACCACTCAGGAAGCAGAGGCAGGGGAATGCGTCCACAAACCAGCCTAGACTACACAGTGAGACCCTGTCTCAAAAACAGAAAGTGAAATAAAACGAGTCCAAGAGGTACTATAAAAAAATCCACACCCCTAAACCGCTGTGTGCTGGCTCCACTCTGCCAAAGGGAGACCGTGAAGCAGAGGTCGGAGGTACAGTTGGTTTCAGTTGTTCAAACCCCAAGTAAGCCCAACTGGGTAAACATTAATGCTGAGTCTGCAACTCTCCCCAACGGCCTGTCAGCCAGGAGCCAAGGCTGGTATTAGAGAAGGCTGCCCCATGGCTAGAGAGGCACTTTGGGAGGTTCAGCGTCTCAGACACGGCCTCCGTCCCCACCTAAGTATTATGCCAGCCCTCCCATTTGAACTTGTCACTCATCCATCAAGGTGACAGCCCCATATGTACACACCACTGGCCTGGAGACAGGTTTCTCTTCCTATGTCTACCCAGATGGCTGTGTGACCTGAAGCAAATCATCTGGCCTCTCTGTGTCCTGTTTTCCTTCATCTCTGAAGTGGGTATCAGTCCTTGTTAGACCAAAGACACTGCAGTTAAAGACATAGGGAGGGAAGGCAGGGAGGTGGTGGTGTACGCCTTTAATGCCGGCACTTGAGAGGCAGAGGCAGCGGATCTCTGAGTTCGAGGCTGTCCTGGTCTACAGAGCAAGTTTCAGGACAGCCAGAGCTACATAGGGAACTCTGTCTTGAAAAAAACAACAACAAATAAACAAAAAAGACATAACAAAGGCCTTCCCCCTGCCCCCCAGGGAGGCATATGTCATGTGGGAGAGGGGATATGAGTTCGAGAGCAGCTAGTAGGTGATGACAGGCAGGAACAGCCTTGCTCTGTTGCAGTGTGGTCATGCAGCGTGGCCATGCAGTGTGGCCATGCAGTGTGGTTGTGCAGCATGGTCATGCAATGTGGCCATGCAGCGTGGCCATGCAGTGTGGTCATGCAGTGTGGTCATGCAGCATGGCTCACCAGGACAAGGTGGCCCTCCTCCCAGCCCCAGGGCTTCTCGAACACTGGTAACAACTTCTACTTCTGGGTCACTGCTCTGAGGCAGCATCCTGACCTCTTCCCCCTCTCCCCCAGTGGTGACAACCACCTACAGACTTTACCAGATGTCGAGGGTGAAGGGTGTCACCCCGGTTGTCACTAGTGGGGAGCAGAGACATATTGAGTCTTTACTGAGCCTACTGTGCGGAGCCCTGTAATGGTTTGGTTTGGAAGCTTCCTACTGTGGGTCAAGGTGGCAGCCCAGAGCCAGACTCAGAGGCTCAGGACACCCCTGAGTGGAAGGCAGGACTGTAAGGGTGAAAGAGTGGCCCGGCCAGTACAGGCAGGCGTGGGCAGAATTGTCTTACAACACCTGACCGCTCTGGGCAGGTTTAAGGGTATTGGGAGACAAAGCTAAGAAACTGTCTCCTGTGTGTTGGTTACTGGGACTCAGGGTTAATGAGGATGCCCTGGTGCCAACATCTCACAAAGCTTGGCAAAGCCCTTCCCAAGCTGCGGTCACACCTGTACCCTGCTGGGCTGCTGCCCAAGCCGCACCCAGGTCTGCTGGGAGCCCTGAACCTGCCCGGACTGCTTTCAAACAGTAGTTGCTTTTCCCTACAGGTGATAAATCCAAAAAAGAAAATGAAGAAAAAGAAATATGTGAATTCTGGCACGGTGAGTAGCGCCCCCTGTCGCAGTGGAGGGGTATTGCCCTGAGTCAAAAGCTAGGCTGGAGGGCAGGGGTCCCTAGGTGAGTGGGGTGAGTGGGTAGGAGAGAGCTGTCCGCCTGGGGGAATCTCTGCCGGAAGGAGAAGCCGGTGCGCCTGGTGGGGAATCCCCAGGAACTGGGCATTGTGAGAGGCCGCACTGGCATCCACTGTCACGGAGAGGAGCTGAGGCTGGGAAGTGACTCAGCCGAGGTTACACAGCTAGGAGTCATGCAGGAGTCAGCGCCGCCTTTCGTCCCGCGTGGGCGGGAACAGGCGCTGCCGCTGCGTAACTGTTACCGCCAGAGATGACGTTGGTCCTTGATTGTAGGATCTGGTTGGCTGGACATTTTAGCATTCAGCAAATACGTACTGGGCTCTCAGCAGGACTGTACGGGTGAACGAAACAGCCAGGAAACGGTAGACCCGGGTCCCTAGAGCCTGTAGTAGAGGAAGACAGAATTATTTAGTACATGTACACACATCGATAAAGTGGTTCAAGAGCTGTGGAGGAAGGTGATACAGAATCAATCAGATATTGAGAATGTCTAAGAAAGAGACCTAGCCCTCAAAAACAGCATGTGCAAAGGCCCTGGGGCAGAGCCCCGGTGCCGTTCTAGAATGGATCAGTATATTTGCAGTGCAAATGTACCTGGGTTTGTGCCCTTTGTCCCCTCCCTCGACCCTTATTCCTGAGACGGGTGTCCCTGTCAGGTAATATAGTCACTAGGCTCAGAAGAGATCTCAAAGATCTGTACCTGAATCCTATCCTCCTTGGAGGAACTCCACTTGTAGAATGGAGCCAGCACTCGGGGTGGTGACAGACCTATGGAGGGCAGGCCTGTGATTGTCCCATTCTCCGCTCATGCGTAGGAGAGACCAACCACGGTTTTTTTTTGTGTGTGTGCGGCTGCTTCACACACAGGGACTTGGACGCGTCGATGTCCCTAGCTGCAGTGTCCTCCAGGTGGAAACAGCATGTGTTTGGGCAGTGCCCTGGGCTCCCAGGCCTTCCCCGGTCACAATAGAAGCACACCCAATCTTTGTCAATAGACCTGGGTGATTCCCACACACACACATCCTAAGTGCCCCAGAGGAGACAGGACCTCCCCTGACTGGCAGCTCTTCAGATGTACAACCAAAATGAAAAAGGTCTCAAAATCATTCATCTTGCTCAGCCTCCCTAGAAATGAGGAGAAAGACTCTATTCTAGGCCACACATGGCGTTAGGAACAGCACAGGCCTCCCAGGGTCTGGGGTGGGGCGGGGCCATCCCTGCTGCAGGGGCACTCATGGGAGGAGCTACGTAAGTTCCCCATTGTCAAACTCAGAAGCTCGCATGGGCCAGCGTGAGGGAGCTGGCCAGCTGGACAGGATGAGAAACTCTGGTGTCTTCGGTCCAGGCTCCACCTGGGCTGTCGTTGCAGCTCTTTCTGGTTGGCTGAGCCACCACCCCTGGGAAGAGGTTCATGGGCCTCTCAGGTGCTTGGCACACTGAGCCCCTGGGTGTGGCTCTGGGCCCACTGCACACAGACCTTCTTGTGTCCCGTTCTTCTGGTGGAGGGACTTCAACGTTGTCACAGCTGGCCTAGCTGAGCTGGTAAATGAATTAGACCACACCAGCAGGGAGGCCTTGATCTCAGGGTCCCCTCCTTTCAGGTCCTTTACTCTTCCTCCTCTCCGCTACCCAGAATTCTTTGTGAGAGGCTGCCTATGTGGGCAGAGCCATTGCTAAAGTCTCTTGAGGAGCGGAAGGCGGGAACTTCAAGTAAGAGAGGGATTCTGAGTAGGAGGCGCCTGTGGGAAAGGATGGGGTGCTCAGAGGGTCTTGGAGCCAAAGGGGTAGAGGCTGAACAGCACCCCAGAAGTGGGACATGACAGGCAAGGCCAGAGAAGAGAACAGTTCAGAGACAGAAGCGCGGGGTCCATGCCAGTCAGAGACACAGGCATTGATGGGTGGCTTGGTCTACATCAGGAAGATTCCTCAGGCCTCTATATTGCGGGCCAGGGTTCTGGGTTCCCCCGGGGCCCACTTGGAGGATGTCTGGGCCCTTAGCCTGATCCTCATGCTTCAGCAGTTGGATTTGCATCTAAAGTTAAGTTAGACGTGGTTAAAACGTGTTTCAAGGTCATCCTTGGCTACACAGGGAGTTCTAGGGCAGCCTGGGCTATGTGAGACCCTGTCTCAACATGAAAGTCATGGAGGTTCTGGATTCAGATGTACTAGGCTCATATCCCCACTGTGCCACTACCTGGCAGCTACCTTGGAACCTCAGTTTCCTTGACTGTAAAATGGGGATAAATGTCCTCCATGGGATTGCCATAGGCATGGGGGTGTGGGGGAAAAACAGCACCTGAAAACGGCCCACAGGCAAAGTGTGACATCAGATCCTGGCCATCCCCAGGGCTCTCCACTAACTTCCTTTCTCTTTCTTTCCCAGGTCACCCTGCTTTCTTTTGCGGTAGAGTCAGAGAGTACCTTCCTGGATTACATCAAAGGAGGGTGAGAGAAACAGGGCCTGGCCTCCCCAGCCCCAGGGAGAGGGCAGGGCTCCGTACCATGTAACCAGACCGTGCCCACAAGGCCTCAACTGGAGCCTGACACTAGGCTCTCAGGAGACTCCACCTTAGAGCTGAGAACCTTGCCTACCTCTGGATTCCAGGCCCGGGAGACCTGGCTAGGTCATGTGGGATTCCTGAGCAGAGATAGGGCCTGATGGAGGTAGGGACTGCATGACGGAGAGTCAAGGTGTGGGAGGTAGAAAGAGCTCTGGACGGACATCAGGAGATGTAGGTTCTGGGTCCCTGTTTGCCTTGGATTTTCCGAGTCACTGTGGGTGAGTCATGTTCTCTCTGTGAGTTTCGCTCCTGGAGAGTGAGTGTGGGACAGGGACCTGTAGGGACATTAGGAGACAGTCCCAGAGACATCAGGTACCCAACCCCAAGCTGAAAAAGCAAAAGGAACTGCATGGGGTGACCTCCAGGCCATCAAAGGCAGCACAGCCAGGCTGTCTCAGCCAAGAGCTTACTAGAAATGGCCTGATTCCAAAGAGGGGCCTCCCTGGTACACTCCCTGCAGGCAGCCGCCAGGTCAGGGCGTGGGCAGCCGGGAGCCCACAGGTGCAGGCGAGGGATGACTGCACCTGCCTGAGAGGAGACAGGCAGGGCGGCTACCCAGGGCGCATCCCAGCCCGGCAGGCACCTGGCTGTCCCCCGTCTCCAGGGCACAGAGAGGCAGCTGTCCTGGGACACGGCTCACTTTCCCATGACTCTGTTCCTTCATCTCTTGGATTTACAGCCGCAAGGTTACAAGCCCTCCCTCTGCCTCCAGAACACACACACACACACACACACTCTCCCTCTGGGTACCCAAAGGCCTCCTCTATGGCTGCCTTTGCAAAGCAGGGAGAGCAACGCAGGGGTATAGCACTTTCTTTGCATTAAAGAAAGAAAGAAAAAAAAAAGCCCCAAACCAAAAACTCTCTCTTCTTTATTCCATTAAGCAGCCAACCTTCATCTTCCTAACACCTGACAGGCTTCAAACAAGCTGCGTTTTGTTCTCCACTTCATTTGCATAGCACTCCTAATTTACATAGTAGGCGGGACTGAGACCTTATCTCCGTTTTGCACCCACTGAGTGGCGACCTGGCTCCTTTTGTTCCTGGCTGATTAGTTATCCTAGCCAACTCGGCTGTGTCCTGTGGGGCTGGATAGGACAGGAGCTGATCATGGAATGGTCACGATTGAGGCAGGGGGCTGCTAAAACACCATGTACATTCAGGAGCTAGGCAGCAGAGGGAATGTGTTCAGGCAGGAGGCTGATAAGAGGGGGCAGTCTGGGGATCCTGGCTTCCCTCTTCTGCCTGCTGAACCCAGAAGGAATTAAAATGAGGTTCCTCTGCCTTCCTCCCACTCTGTCGACGGTAGTTTCTGTCAGAACTTAGAGACTGGGTGTGGTGGTGCACACCTTTGATCCAAGCAATCGAAAGGTGAAGGTGGAAGGATTTCCGTGAGTTCAAGACCAGCCTGGTAACATAGCAAGTTCTAGACTAGCCAGAGCTGCCCACGGAAACCCTATCTCAAAACTAAGTAAAAAACCAAGGAGTAAGAGCTAGCTTGCATAGAGGAGCTGCAGAAGCTCAGACGCTCAGGTTCTGGGTTGAGTTTTTGGCCAGACAGCATTGTGGGTAGTGTCATGTTCTTCCCTCTCAAGGTGCTTAGCGTGGATCTGTCATGTTTTAACCATTAATCTGAATTTGAACCAGAAGCCCAGTGAGCCCTGACCTCACCTGCTCAAGTGAGCACAGAGGAGGCCAGATTCAGAGAGGAAGGGACAGCGGCCCGTAGAACCATGCGTGCCCACACAACATAATCAGCCCCTGTGTGTTCTGGAATGCTCCCCTCCGAAGCCCACAGAGGCCCCGCAGAGGGGCACGGCTGGTCACAACCGTCTCAGCTTCACAGAGATTGCACACGAGAGGCTTCACTGAAGCCACTTGCCTGACAAACATGGATGCCTAGTGGCTTTTTCTACCTTGTCCGGCGCTGCCCACCACCCATCCCCACCCCACCCCAGTGACTCTGGGTCTTCTTCTCTTTAGGACGCAGATCAATTTCACCGTGGCCATCGACTTCACTGCCTCTAACGGTGAGTAGGGGCAGGAGCAGGCAGGGTGGGCCTCTTTGGGCTGTGGTGGATGGCTTGGCTTTGAGCCAGGTCCCTGGTACTTTCTTCTCTTCCTGTTGTATTTCACTATTCCTAGGGAGATGTAAGCAAGCATCAGTGCACCCCAGAGAGGAAACCAGTAACAGACAAAAGCACAGATACCACCAAAGCCCAGTGTGGTGAAGCTATGATTTTCCTTTTTCTTTTTTTTAATGATTTATTTATTTATTTTATGTATATGAGTACACCATTGCTCTCTTCAGACACACCAGAAGAGGGCATCAGACCCCATTGCAGATGGTTGTGAGCCACCATGTGGTTGCTGGGAACTGAACTCAGGACCTCTGGAAGAGCAGTCGGTGCTCTTAACCACTGAGTCATTTCTCCAACCCATAATGCTCTTTTTTTTTTTTTTGGTTTTTCGAGACAGGGTTTCTCTGTGTAGCCCTGGCTGTCCTGGAACTCACTCTGTAGACCAGGCTGGCCTCGAACTCAGAAAGAAATCTGCCTGCCTCTGCCTCCCAAGTGCTGGGATCAAAGGCGTGCACCCACCACCGCCTGGCCAGAAGCTATGATTTTCCTGGGCTCGCTTACAGGAGTATGAGAGAGGAGTTACCACAGGAACACGGGTGACTGAAAGCCACCTCAGTGTGTGTCACAACCTGGGAAAGCTGGAACCCCAGGGCTCTCTGCACAGCTTGGAGACAGTTTGGGGTTTTTGTTTTGTTTTGCTTTTCAAGACAGGGTTTCTCTATATAGCCCTGGCTGTCCTGGAACTCACTCTGTAGACCAGGCTGGGCTCGAACTCAGAAATCTGTCTGTCTCTGCCTCCCAAGTGCGCCACCACCGTCCGGCTTTGCAGACAATTTGAAAGGGACTTCCTCTGCCTTGTGAGTCGTTTCCTTCCCAAGTCTTTGGGAACTTCTCTCTGAGGTGGAATACTTCCATTCAGAGGAAACTACCTGCCAGAGAAGGCTTTTGGGTTCCTAGAACCAAAGTTAGAATGAAGAGGCCTCAGGATGCTTCAAGCAGAGGTTCTGGCCTTGGAGTGGGTTCTGGCAGGCCGGTGTGTGTAGACTGGACTGTCGGTGAGGGCGGGGTGAGGATGGTGGTGACTGGATGGTGCTGACTTTGAGAAGGAAGTAGGATTTTGAATCTGTTCCAAGGGTCGGGCAGTCACTCTGTTGACTGCTGGACCGAGACGGAACGGAGGTTGTGATAGAAGGCTCAAGGGTAAACAGTGAGAGGGACTCGGGGACACGTCCTGTCCAGTTTGACAGATGTCCCCATGCCCCGTGTTGCAGGGAACCCCTCGCAGTCCACGTCCCTGCACTACATGAGCCCCTACCAGCTGAACGCCTACGCGCTGGCGCTGACCGCTGTCGGGGAGATCATCCAGCATTATGACAGTGACAAGATGTTCCCTGCCCTGGGCTTCGGGGCCAAGCTGCCCCCGGATGGCAGGGTGTCCCACGAGTTCCCGCTGGTAGGAGTTCCCAGGCTGGGAACAAGCAGGGTAGTGGGAGGGGGGGAGTGGAAGGGCTTTTTTTTTTTTTTTTTTTTTTTTTTTTGGTTTTTGGTTTTTCAAGACAGGGTTTCTCTGTGTAGCCCTGGCTGTCCTGGAACTCAATTTGTAGACCAGCCTGCCCTCAAACTCAGAGATCCCTGTCTTTGCCTCCTGAGAGCTAGGATTAAAGGCGCACGCCACTACTGGTTGGCTGAGCAAGGGGGTTTCTAGTTCTTGGTCTTGGCCTAAATACTGGTGGAGTAAGCTCCGTAGGCTTGGCTACCTACTTGAGTTGGGGGTCCGGGCTAAAGGCAACTATGCCCTGCCTCTAACTGCGCCCCTCCCTCATCTCCCTGGGCCCAGCCCTGCCTCTAACTGCGCCCCTCCCTCATCTCCCTGGGCCCAGCCCTGCCTCTAACTGCGCCCCTCCCCCATCTCCCTGGGCCCAGCCCTGCCTCTAACTGCGCCCCTCCCTCATCTCCCTGGGCCCAGCCCTGCCTCTAACTGCGCCCCTCCCTCATCTCCCTGGGCCCAGCCCTGTCTCTAACTGCGCCCCTCCCCCATCTCCCTGGGCCCAGCCCTGTCTCTAACTGTGCCCCTCTCCCATCTTCCTGGGTCCAGTCCTGCCTCTGCCTGCCTCCCCCATCTCCCTGGGCCCAGCCCTGCCTCTACAACCCTCCTGCCTACTGAGTCTCAGCTGCCTCCTCTCTGTCCCAGAACGGCAATCAGGAGAACCCCTCCTGCTGTGGCATCGACGGGATCCTGGAGGCCTACCACAGCAGCCTGCGCACTGTGCAGCTTTACGGCCCCACTAACTTCGCCCCTGTCGTCACCCATGTAGCCAGGTAAGCCTGGGGACAGCTAGCCCCGAGGGAACATCACGGGAGAACTGAACAGAGCATCTCTTACCATCTGCTCAGAAGACTCCCTTTAAGCTCCTACCGGGAGTGTTTGGGAGCCTTGTTCAGGGGGCCTGGGCCAGAGGCTCCAGAACACACCTTTGTGTGCCTACCCCACCCCCACCCCCACCCCCACCCCCACAGGAATGCCGCGGCCGTGCAGGACGGCTCCCAGTATTCTGTGCTTCTCATCATTACCGATGGCGTCATCTCGGACATGGCACAGACCAAGGAGGCAATTGTCAATGTGAGTGGAGGTCGGCTCGCGCTCTTTCTCTCTCCCTTTCTCTCTCTCTCTCTCTCTCTCTCTCTCTCTCTCTCTCTCTCCTCTCTTACACACATACACATGCACACACACGCACATACACACACACTCACTCACCGGTTTGGAGGGACTAAAGCATCTTGTCCCACCCCTAAGAGAACCTGGGGGTGCTTTCTTTAAGTAAACACTGGGGTGGCTTCTTTTCCTGCCCCCCCCCCCCGCAATGTTTCCTTGAACCTCCTCGTTCATCTGTTTGCTCGACAGAGACTGGCAAAACTTGGGAGAGCGCGCTAGACAGGGGTTTAGAAATAGAAGATGCCCTGGGCCTATGAGAGCTCAGATCTCTGAGCCACACAGATGGTCGTGTTCTCTGGGGAGCCCATGACCCCCTTAACCATCTATCCTAGGCTCCAGATTGCCTGTCATGTAGAGGAGATAGCGGAGTCTCAGCATGAGGAAAGCCTCCTTCCCTAAAAGGGGCCCCAGCTGCAGCCCCCTGAGCCCCTCATGGAAGAGCCCCAGCACCAGAGGGAGGAGGTGGCTTTACAGAAGCAGGCAGACCCACCCCCCCCCCCCCCCCCCCAGCAACTTATCTTCTTTGGATCTGTTCTCTATCCTGTCCCTTGGGGTTCCTTGGGGTACCCTACCCTTCATTCTTCCTCCCATCCCCACTTGCCCTGCCCTCCTGTCTCTACCTGTCCCCTCACGTAGTTCTTTGCCCCTCCCCTGTATTCTCCCAGGCTGCCAAACTCCCTATGTCCATCATCATTGTTGGTGTGGGTCAAGCCGAGTTCGATGGTGAGTCCAGAGTCCCCCTTCCCAGCTGTCCTCTCTTACAGAACCCCATGGCATCCCGTCTCCACCCACCGGAGCTCATGCCCAGACATGCATGCAGTCTGGGTGGACTTGTGTGCCCCAAGACGGTGTGTTAGTACTTATGCAAGTCTCAGCCCCATCCCAAGGCTGGGCTCCCCATCCCAGACAAGGAGCAGGGGCTTTAGCTGCATGTTGGTCTCGGTCACCACTTGTTTCGAGGGCCCTGGAATGACCTGGGATTGGAGGGCAAGCCCTGACAGACATACATGTAGTCGATCACACGCACACATCCCTTGTCCCCACAGCCATGGTGGAGCTGGATGGTGATGATGTGCGGATCTCATCCAGGGGGAAGCTGGCTGAACGGGACATCGTTCAGGTGAGACAGATCCTGTGCTTCTGTAGTGTATCAAATAAGAAGGCCCTCTTGGCTGGGCGGTGGTGGTGTACACCTTTGATCCCAGTACTTGGGAGGCAGAGGCAGGCGGATTTCTGAGTTCGAGGCTAGCCTGGTCTACAGAGTGAGTTCCAGGACATCCAGGGCTACACAGAGAAACCCTGTCTCGAAAAAATAGGGGAAAAAAAAAAAGGCCCTCTTGTCAGGCCAATGTCAGAGTGTCCCGAGGACAGACACTGGAATCCCTTCCTGGTCCAGTCTTCGCGTGAAGCCACACCCCTTCCTGCCCTGTATGAAGGTCCTTTCTAACCTGAATGATGCCCCCTCAGAATCTAGAGCCCTACAAAAGGGCTCCAGCTCGTGCATTTTCTTTTCTTTTCTTTCTTTCTTTCTTTTTTTTTTTTTTTGGTTTTTCGAGACAGGGTTTCTCTGTGTAGTCCTGGCTGTCCTGGAACTCACTCTGTAGACCAGGCTGGCCTCGAACTCAGAAATCCACCTGCCTCTGCCTCCCAAGTGCTGGATTAAAGCCGTGCGCCACCACTGCCCAGCTCATGTATTTTCTTTTTTTTTTTTTTTTTTGGTTTGGTTTTTTGAGACAGGGTTTCTCTGTGTAGCCCTGGCTGTCCTGGAACTCACTCGGTAGACCAGGCTGGCCTCGAACTCAGAAATCCGCCTGCCTCTGCCTCCCAAGTGCTGGGATTAAAGGCGTGCGCCACCACTGCCCAGCTCATGTATTTTCTATAGTCTGTCCCACATGGCTTTCCGGTGGCATGGAGACCCCTTGTCGTGGAGGATGTATTAAGATTCTGGGAAGAGGGAGACAGGGAGGAGCCAGAGGTTGGCAGCGTAGAGAGGAAGGTGGGTTAGGTGTGGGTTTAGAGAAGTGTCGGGGTCCGAGGAGACTGAGAAGATCCCTTTGGAGAGGGGTGGTAAAGAGAAATGAAGTAAGGAGGTATGATCCCGTTGGCCGTTCCCAGCATCCCTTGAGCCTCTGATCTCCTTGCTAGAGCCTCAGATGAAGGGCTTGGGGTCAGTGTTAGATCTCCCATGGAGTAGAAATGGGGACTCAGCGCAGACATGGACCATCCCCGGGGAGACTCACAAAACGGGGGGTTGGGGGGGTTGGATAGGGTGGGCCCTCTGGGAGGGGCCCAAATGCCTTATCTTGACCGTATCTTCCTGCCTCTCAGTTTGTACCCTTCAGGGACTACGTGGACCGCACCGGCAACCACGTACTGAGCATGGCCCGCCTGGCCCGGGATGTGCTGGCTGAGATCCCCGACCAACTGGTGTCCTATATGAAGGCACAGGGCATCCGCCCACGCCCACCACCCGCTGCACCTGCCCAGTCACCCCCAGAGTCTCCAGCCCACTCACCTCCTGGGTCCCCCCTGCACACGAATATCTAAAGCCAACAGGACCAAGGGCCTAAGGGAGGGGTTAGGCTGAGGCCCCACTCTCCTCGTGGTCGACTTCCCAGACTCTACTCGGAGGGCCAGCTGGAAATGGGATATCAGGACCTCTCCCCACTTCCTGGACTCAACTTCACACCCAAATCCAGGGGACTGTGGAATAGAAGACAAGGGGTGCACAAGATTCTGGGGCTGAGTGGACTCCCCTAGTCCATGTTAGACAACCCCAAGACTCCCCTATTTTTGCAGCCCAGCTGGGCCTCCTCTAGCTCCTGTCCCCTCCTGCCCTAGTATCTAGTGTCTCCAGTCCCAGGAGATCCCCTGTCCTGTTTCCAGGAAACCCCAGGCTGGTGGGCTACCAGGGATGCATGTGACCCTCTTAGGGACACCATATGTGAGCAGATAGAGCCCCTTCCCAGATCCTCAAAGGCTCAGTGGTATGCTAGAATGTTCTAGAATGGTCACTGGAGCTATCGCAGGTAGCACTGAGATGTCTCCTGCTCAGCTTGGAGGCCACTCACCTGCCAGGCACAGGGTTAGCCTCTGCACTCCAACTGGCTCCTGCTCTCTGCCTGTCAGTGGTTATGGGACAAGAGACGGGGGCCCCGAGTGCCAATCTGTCCCCACCCACATGTAACAGGAACCCTATCCAGCACAACCTCTGCTCGCTGGGCCTCAGTGTCCACACCTCTGTGATGACAGGATTGGTCAGGTGGTCCAGTGTTTTCCTGAGCCATCCTGAGGGTACATCCATTCCACACACAGCCTCCCAACACCCTCCTCATGACCACCATTCCCACCCAGGCCATCTAGACTCTGGGGTTACCCTGTCGCATCCTGTCACCCCATGCCCCAGCCCTTCAAAGCTCCTGCCCCTGCTGTGGGAAGGTGGCCAAAGGCCACCATCCTATGTCCACTGAGGCAGGTCTTGCATGTGTCCCTTATGCCGCATGGGGTCCCCACCTAGCATCTCCCATCAGACCCT
The DNA here is from genome assembly GCF_004785775.1 of Grammomys surdaster. NCBI lineage: Eukaryota > Metazoa > Chordata > Mammalia > Rodentia > Muridae > Grammomys > Grammomys surdaster. The sequence continues at coordinate 340,311 of NW_021604628.1, read as the reverse complement.
CCTCTGTCATGCATGGTGATGATGGTGTTTTTACTGTCTGGTCCTGTGCCTGTCTGAGACCGTCTCTGTGGAACTTGCCTTAAATCGAAGTAAACCAGTTCTTTTAGTAGACCCCCTTCTCCTCCGCAAACAGCTCTGATCCTTGCCCAGCGTCTCTCTGCTGCCTCAGTTCTCCTGTTCAGCCACGCCCCCATCAGGCTCTGCGCAAGGCATGGGGGGCGTGGCGGGGAATGAAACCCGCCTCCCACAAGCGTCATACGGGAGCAGAGCCTGTGGGCCATCGGAGACTGTGACGGAGGCATAGATCCCCTTCCTGGACCTCAAAGGCTCAGTGGTACGCTAGAAGGTTCTAGATACAGATCTCTAGCCTCACTAGAGCTGTCAAGAGTAGCTTTTGACACTGAGATGTCTCCTGCTCACCTCGGTGGCCACTCACCTGCCCAGGTACATGGCCAGGGCCTGGACACCAACATGAGAGGCAGCAAGCATGCAGTCACTCGGGTCTATAGCTTGGCTTCAGAGAGCGGTAAGAGTCAGGAGCTAGGGGAGAGGATGACGGCAGACACCAGTAGAGAGATGGTTTAGGTGAGCTAGGCGATTGAGGGGAGCCCCAGAGAAATGAGCAGGGAACCATGCTGATGGCAGGGTGAAGAGGGTTCTGGTAGTTTGGGATAAGTAGGTCCCAGGTAGGAGCGTTTGACGGTAGGCAAGCACACACAGATGTGATGGAAGCTCACCCAAGGAAGAGAATGCAGGCGATGGGGTCAGGGCGAGGGACCAGAATGCACAGGGCCTTGTGGTTCACGGCCTCTGACGTTTGCTCTGGAGAGATGTAGCCATTGAGGAAGTGAGAGACGAGCACATGACCCGAGACTCACCAACGTGTGGACTGCTATCACGGTCGATCACTGTTTCTTCATCTCTCAACAAACATCTACTGAGAACCCGTTCCAGGCCTGCACAGGGGTCAGAGGCACTCGGCTCAGTCCCCAGTGTCTCCCTCTGGGCTAAATCTGCCACAGTGCCAGCCAGCTGGAAGGTCTGGGAGTAGTAGCACTAAGGCTCACTCTGGCCCATCCCGAATGACCCTTGGGAGGTGTGGCTAGCATAGTGTCAGGTAGGGTACATGTGTGCACTGATGGTGACATTGCCAGGCTCTGTAGGTAGACCACGCAGGACTCATGTGACTTCAGAGACATGGTAAGCATCTTCCGTGGTCCTTCTCCACAGGTCAGGGCCATCACTAACGTGGATCTTGGAAACAAGGATGATACGCGCATGCGCGCGCGCACACAAACTGTGCACGCTGTCCAATCAGCCCTCTAGGCAGCCATTCTGAGGCTATACCCAAGAGGAATTTGGTCCTAATTACCCTCCAGCTCCGGGCTTGTTTACTTCTGATGACTTCATGGTAAATTAGAGCTGACTCACGGCCCTCTCTATAATCAGATGCCCTGCGACTCCCATGACCCATGAGTGAGATGGGGTGGGGTCGTGGCTGGAGAAAAGGGAAGTTCCCATAACCAGCGGCCTATTTTGCCATCTCCTTAGGCGCCATGGGAAAGTGTAGGGAGGAGATAGGTACCCAGCAGGGGAATCCAGACATCGAGCGGTTGCCCCTGAGGTCTGTGGGAGAACAGACGCAGCATCAAAAGCGTCTTCACCGTGACATTGACTTCTCGGCTGGGTTCTTTCCCGAGGTGTGTTCTGCAGAACTATTGCCTGACATGGAAGTCTGAGGCAGCCACTTTCTCAGTGTCTCTCTGGGATAGCGTCAGTGGCCTTTGGGGCTCCCAAGGCTCTGGCAAGTTCTATAGCAGAGAATAGCTTGACTTGATTCAACACAATAGTCCCTGAGGTTTTTGATCACACAGTCAGAGCCTCTCTCTCTTCCCCCCTCTCCATCCCCACCCCTGTCTGCCTTCCTCTTGCTGTATGTGCGTAACGAGTAATGCTAAGCTAAACAGGCTGTCTAGAGAATGACAGTGGACACAACCTTCCTGGTTCCAGGGCCAAAAATAGAATTTGAGGCCACATCCAAAGAGTATAAAGGAAGGGGCCTCCCCAACATGGGTGCGGGAGGGAGAGAGAGGTAGGCCCTAATGAGAAGGAGCAGCCCTTGAAAGAGGCCCTTCCCACCTACCTTAGAAAAAAGAAACCACACACAGAAGAAAGGGCGGGGTTCAGTAATTCACAAGCCCAGACTCCCGGCTCCAAGGTGGACTTTATTTTTGTTCCTGTCTGGAACTGAGGGTGTGTGGGACAGAGCTGAAGGAGGTAGACAGGGGACGGGCCAGGCAGATGAAGGGTTCTCCAGGACTCTAAGGACCCAAGAGTAGTCCTCTGTCTACCCCATTTTGTCTATTCATTTCAAATGCCTAGATTGGTAAACATAAGATGGCGCCGTCGTCATGGTAACACCTGTCACTCACATGCTCACTGAATCCCCGCCCCTCCTCACGCATGTTCCATGGGAGAATCACCCTGTGCAGATATGGGCGCCTCATCCCATTTTTCAGATGAAGCACGGGGAGGTGAGGGGACCCAAGACCACAAAACTATAAGGTTGGGAACCCACAGTTGTCTGAGCCTCACAGTTCCTTCATGGATTGTGAGCTGTCACCACGCCACTCCACTGGGTGCTGTTCCCTGGTGCCGGAAGGCAGTCTCTCTGGCCCCATGAAAAAGTAGAGAGGCAGGCTGTAGACTGTCAGACCGCTGCCACCAACCACCCCCTCAGGGCATAGGGTCCCTGTCATGGCCAGATACCTCCCACTACCTCAGGAAGTATGGCTGTTCTGGGCCTATGAAAAATAGCCCTGAGTCCCGTCCAGTAAGGGCCGCAGAGGCAGAAGCAGAGGACAGGGCTGACAGCACAGTTGGAATAGGCTAGCAGGGTACACAGACTGGAGGCTACAAAAGCCAGCGGCGTGGCTGGTAGGTGGCCCACAGCAGACACATAGCCCAGTGCAGAGCAGGGTCCCCACATCAGCACGAAGACCACCAGCATGACGAGACTGAGTTGTGTGTTTGCCCTATGCTCCTGCACACCCTCCCATGACGGACCCAAGGGCCGTGTGCACAGGCGCCAGACCACGTGGCCAAAAGAACAACCCAGGCCCAGCAAGCAGGGCAGAAAAGCCAGGGCTCCCAGCAGGGTAAAATAGCAGGTTGTTTGAGGTGGGCTGAGCAACAGAAGGCAGGCCAGGGTCTCAGGGACACCCACTGCCTGCTGTAATACTGTCACCTGCTGGAATAGCCAGTTGGGCATCGAGGTGGCCAAGCCCAGTACCCACATAGCCCCACAGAGTAGCAGGCGGGCACGTGGGCTGTCTGGGAGAGCCACACGGGGCCAGATCATGGCCACATGACGCACAACTGCGGAGGCTACCATGCTGTAGAACGTACAGAACATGGTGGCCGTGTTGGTAGCCTGGCTGGCGGTACAAACAGCAGGGCCCAGCCACCAGTCCCGACGTAAGAAGCTCAGCAACAGGGCAGGTACCAGGAAGAATACGAAAAGCAGGTCGGAGAGTATCACGGTCACCATAAGGCTAGTGGTCAGCGCCAAGAGCGGGTGAGACGCTCGAAGCCCACGGGCCACCACCATCAGTAGGAGCCCATTGGCCAGCAGCCCCACGAGCAGGATGAGGCTACAGGATCCCGTGAAGGCCAGGCAGAGCCAACTCTCCTGGGTGGCTGGCAGCCCTGTGTAGAGAGTAGCGTTCAACTCCATACGGGGTGAATCCTGTAAATAATGGTATTTCTGTTTAAGGAAAGAAAACTCAAAGGTTTTTGTTGTTGTTGTTGTTTTGTTTTGTTTTGTTTTGTTTTGTTTTTCTGGTTCTATTGTCTGTAAAAGTCCACACGGAAATTATGAAGGGGATTGCCCAGAACTTCAGGGTAATGACTTAGGTTTGCTAGGATCTAATAGGGCCACACCCCACCTGTGGGCTCACAGATGCTGTCAGGCATTCTGACTAGAGCCGCCCTGTGACCTTAAATGGGAGCTTCCTAAATGGGAACTCTAAATCCCAGAGCAGACCCTCTCCGGTTATGCCCACCTGCAGACTCTCTTCTTTAAAAAAAAATTATTAATTTATTCTCTGATATATGATATCATCCCGACTGCAGTTTTCCCTCCCCCTTCTCCCACCCCCTCCCCTCTCACCCCTCCTCCCCATCTACTTCTCTTGTTTCTCTTCAGAAAAGGGCAGGCCACCCAGGGATCTCAACCAAACATAGCATATCAAGTTGCAATAAGAGTAGGCACACACACACCTTCATATTAAGGCTACACAAGACAACCCTGTAAGAGGACGAGAGTCCCCAAGGCAGGAAAAACATCAGAGACAACCCCTGCTCCCTCTGGTTGGAGTCCACAAAAACACCAAGCTACACACAACATACATGCAAAGGTTAATCCTATGTAGGCTTCTTGGTTGTTGGTTCGGTCTCAGTGAGCTTCTGTGAGTCCAGGTTGGTTGATTCACTGGGTTTTCTTGTGGGAGGTCCTTGACCCCTCTGGCTCCTACAATCCCTCCTCCCCCCACTCCCCCACCTTATCCCCCAGCCCCACCCCTGCTTCAGCAGGAATCCTGGAGCTCTGCCTAATGTTAGACTGTGGGTCCCTGCATCTATTCTGTTCTCCTCTCGTTCTCTCTCTCTCTCTCTCTCTCTCTCTCTGTGTGTGTGTGTGTGTGTGTGTGTGTGTGTGTGTGTGTGTGTGTTTTAGGACAGGGTTTCTCTGTATAGCCCTGGCTGTCCTGGAACTCACTCTGTAGACCAGGCTGGCCTCAAACTCAGAAATCTGCCTGCCTCTGCCTCCTGAGGGCTGAGAGTAAAGGCGGGTACCTACAGCTTTCCTCTCCTTCTAGCCACACGAGTTGACTCCAGGATCCCCGCTGCTACAGGGAGAGAGAGACATATCCACCTGAAGAGTCTAAGGGTTTGTCGTCGTCTCTCACATCCTTCCCATTCCTACCCAGAATTCCTACCCTTTCTGCCACCCAGGAACCAGAGACAGCCTGATTACACGAACTCCCCACCCCACCCCACCCCCGCCTTCGTCTGAGACCTATCTGCCTAGTGGGGCTACTGAACTGTCTCAGAACACCTGCTGTGTTGTGAGTCTCCCTACAACAGATCCTGTATCATGCTGCTGTCTGTCAGTTCGTGGCAGTCGGACAGGATGGTCTGTCCGCAAGCAGAGTCTGGGTTCCGATCCTGCCTCTGCCACTCAGGAACTGGGGAACTTGAAAAGGTTTCACACCTTTCCTTAGCCTCAGAATCTTCAACTGTAAGGACAGAGGAACTAGAATGGGACCAAGAGCAACTGTCCCTGGGCTGGGCCAGGACAGCTCTCTGGCAGGGTAGTGACTCAAAGCTAGAATATGTCCCTTCCTCAAGCCTTCTGAGTACACAAGCCAAGGACGGGCTGGACTCTGATGCCAAAAACAGCCTGGGGCTGATACCTGTCTGCCACACACCACACCAGGCACGTTAGGGAAGGAAACCCCCTGCCCTGTGTTTCCTATGCTCCATGTACTTGGGAGGTGGGGGTGTCAGCAGAAGAAAGCCAAGCCAGGCTGTTCCACATCTCCTGTCAGTTCTAGTCAGAGTCCCTCCTCCTACACAGGGGCCAGAGGAGCCAGGTTCCCCCTGCCAGCTTACTGCTAGGCTTTCAGGGTCCCCAAACCTCTCCCCCAGAGATCCTGACCCTGAGAGTTTGTTTGGTGTCTGTCCTGGCTTGCTTTATGTCATCTTGACCCAAGCTAGAGTCATTTTGCAAGAGGAAATCTCAATTGAGAAAATGCCTCACCAGATGGGCTTTTGGTAAGGCTCTGGGGCATTTTCTTGATTGATGATTGGTGTGGGAAGGCCCAGCCCACTGTGGGTGGTTGTGGGGAAAATTTAGAGGCCGCCACAGCGGTGGGGCCCCAGAGGGGCTTCCACGCTGTGTCAGGTCCCACATTCGGGAGGAACCCTATAGTTCCAGCGGCCTAGAGGCTTTGGCGGCAGCAGGCCCCAATAACACAAGGAAGTCCTTGGTTCCAAAAAGGTTTATTGTCATGGCAGATGGTGGATGGATCTAGGTGTACACCCGAAAACTCAGGGCAGTCCTGAGCTATATAGGGAGGGAGAAAGGGGGAGGATTGAGGGAGGATCTGGGGGAGGCATGCTTAATTTGCTCTGCCCTCTGGCCTTCATTAGTATGTAAATCCTGAGGCCTATAGCCTGGCCTATGTGACTGAACAATGTAATTCTATGGAGACCGTGACTGCTTTTCAGGATCCTGGATTCTGGGGGACGCCGAACTCCTGCCAGTTCTCACGCAGAATCCCACGCAGAGTCTGCAGAGTCTTGGGGTTCTAGGCACCTGCTCAACCTTGACCCAGGATACCCTTATGCAGTCCCACAGGTGGTACCACCCCTGGGCCAATGGTCCTAGATGCTATAAGAAGGCAAGCCACCGGGAGCAAGCCAGTAAGCATCACCCCTCCACGACCTCTGCTTCAGTCCCTGCCTTCAGGTTCCTGCCCTGCTTGAGTTTCTGCACCAATTTCTTCTGTGATGGAAATATAAGATAAAACAAACCCTTTCCTTTCAAAATTGCTTTTGGTCCCAGTATTTAAGACAGTATCTGAGGCCAGGCAGTGGTGGTGCATGCCTTTAATCCCAGCACTTGGCAGGCAGATTTCTGAGTTCGAGGCCAGCCTGGTCTACAGAGTGAGTTCTAGGACAGCTAGGGCTATACAGAGAAACCCTGTCTAGAAAAAAACAAACAAACAAACAAACAAACAAACAAACAAAAAAGACAGTATCTAAGGCCTCACAACCCCGTATGGTGTGAGAGGGCTGAGAGGCAGCTATAAAGTGGTGTCCTGATCCCACAGCTTCCAGGGGGGCAGGGAATAGTCACTTTCCTGACCAGGCGCCTGCTGTGTGTGCCTGCTCTGAGAATACACATCTTCCTCTGAGAAATCCTGAGTCACCTGTGGATACCAAAGCCTACCTAGATCAAGCCCCTGCTTCAGGGCTGTGGGTGTGGCTCTGTCGGGAGCCCTTGCTGTGTATGCACATACAAAGCCCTTTGGTGCATTAACCAGACATGGGATGGGGATGGGAGAGAAGGGGGGGAAGCTAAAGAAATAGCATCCTGGGGTAAGAGTCCTTGCTGAGCAAACACCAGGACCTGAATTGGAATCCCCAGCACCCAGTAAAAAGCAGACCATGGCTGTCTGCACCCACACCCCAGTACTGGAGGGTAGACACAGGCAGATCCCAAGAGCCAATGGCCAGCCAGCATAGTTGAGGTGACAAGCTTCTGGTTTGGTCACCGACTCCCGATTCAGGGCAGAAAGCCAAAGAGTGCCAGAGGAAGATACCCAATGGCTGGCTGTGGCCATTCCGTGCCTGGACATGGTCACAAATATCCTCACACTCGCATGCACCACACACATGCACCACACACATGCACAAAAGAAAGGGAAAGAAAAAGAGATATTAGTCTGAGGCTCTGTGGTACAGGCTTACAGGTACTCAGGAGGCTGGGGCAAGGGGATCACAAGTTCAAGCCTGGGCTGCTGACTAAGGCAGTATGAGCAACTTGGGGAGCCCCGGTCCTAAAATAAAAGGTAACAAGGAGAAGTAGTGAACCGGCTCAGTCTGTAAAGATGCTTGCAGCCAAGTCTGAAGACCTGAGTTTGAACCCTGGAGACGGACATGGTGGGAGGAGAGACGACTCCAGAAAGTTCTCCTCGGACTTCTACAACCACACCCCCTAAAACACACATACATACATATGAATAATAGACGTAAAGTTTTAAAGTTTCTTCAGTAAAAAGAGGGTGGCTACGGGTGTGGCTCCATGTTAGAGCATGTCTGGAGCCCTTGGATCAATCCCCAGAACCACAGAGAAAATCAAATAGCTCTGGCCTTTCCTGGCAGCATTTGGGAAGCAGAGTCAGGAGGATCGTGGGGTTTGTGCTAGCCTGGGCTACATAACAGGACCTGTGTCAACAACAACAAGAATGAGGAGCTGGAAATGTAACTCGGATGCTGGGGTGCTCGCCTAAGGCTGTATCGAGTCTTGGTTACCGGAGACACATAAACCAGGTGATGTAAGCCCTCATGAAGTGGAGCGGGGAGGATTGGAAGTTGAGGGTTATCCTCGGCTACATAGAAAGTTCATGGCTAGCCTGGACTACATGAGACCCAGTCAACAAAGGAAATAATAAAATCCACCCAGCTCATCTCCTAGGGCCACGGTGACACAAGGTCTGTGTGGTTACGTAAGGTCAGTTCTCAGCATGTCACCCGTCACACAGGTCCCTGGCCACCTTCAGTTTGCAAGGCCCTTTCTCTAACGCCCCAGCCAAGCTTCCATTCTGTTCCCTACCCGGCCTTCCCAATTCACATCCGCTCCAAGCCCCAGCAGCCCAGTCTCCCCAGCCTTTTTCTTTTTTTTTTTTGGTTTTTCGAGACAGGGTTTCTCTGTATAGCCCTGGCTGTCCTGGAACTCAATCTGTAGACCAGGCTGGCCTCGAACTCAGAAATCTGCCTGCCTCTGCCTCCCAAGTGCTGGGATTAAAGGTCCAGCCTTTTTCTTAATCAGCCTCAAATCAATCTACAGCGGGTTTCCCCTTGGCTGGCATACTCTGGGAAATGAACACTTGCCTGTCGGTTCCCTCTACTGTCTACCTTGAGGAGTCCTGCTGCTGTCCTTTGTCCACCCAGTGTTCCAGGCCTCTGCTTACTGACTTGCGAGCCCCTTGGCTCTCCAGAAGGACTTACTCCCCAACACAGCTGGGCCTTGTGCACATGGTGGACCCAGTCACAGTGATTCAAGTTAAGTTTGAGAGATGCCTCTTCTCCACACCACACCTCACCTCAAGGGAAGCTGCCTGGAGCCTGCTGTCCTTCATCCCCTAGATGAAAGTGTCTGACTCCTTGGCTGGTTACCAGGAGTCTCATTAGCTTCCTGGACCACAGAATGGAGGTGTCCAGGCCTGCCAGGCTGGACCCCAGAGATAGCATTAGCATGGCAGGACCCGCCTTTCCCCTTGTGAGTGCCTTTCCCTGGAACTGCCCGGGGAGAGGGAAGGCTCAGAAAGGAGGTGAGGGAGAGCCAGTGAAGAGTCTAGGCAGACAACAAGCCTAGTGACTGGGGTCATTGCATTGAGGCTGAAGTAGAATGGGTATTTAAGGACATCTAACTCTGTCTTTGGTGGCATCAGATGCCGGAACCTTCTGAACCTGACTGGGTATCGCAGTCTGTCCTGTGTGCCAGCTCTCTGCCCTTGAGATCTCCCTAAACAGTGAAAAGAAGGTGCTGGCTTACAGCATGAAGACTGTGGCTAACAGGAATGAAACGATGCCCCTGCCTCCTCCTCGACTCCCACCAACCAACACACACCTTCCTCTTGGCTTTCTGCACAGAACACTGAGGATACCCCCAATTCAGCCTCCTGGACACCACAGAATGGAGGTGTCCAGGCCTGCCAAGCTGGACCCCAGAGATAGCATTAACTATCCGTCTCCAGAAACCGCAATGCTTTGATCCCATCCCCCGTTCCTGTGGGTACTGTATTCTGTGCCGGGATGACCGTTGAGCTAGGTTTCCCCCTGACTCAGACGCCATCCCCAACCTCCTAGACCCCCCAAACTTCCCTCCAGGTTTCCAAGCTGCCGTCCAGGACCCACCAATCAAAGGCACCCAGTGGCTTCTGAGGCTCCCAAGCTTCGGGCAAGGAGCAGGGTCCTGGTGCAACCCTCTATGGAGGCCCCAAAGGGCATATCAAGGACCGTCAGAATGACACTGTTAGCATTCTGTCTAAACTCCATCCCACAGTTACCTGGCAACAGCCAGGTAGGCCTGGCCCACTATAAAAGGGCCTCTTCCCGCCTCCTCTCTCTCTCTTGATCTCTTGCCTCTACTCCCTCTACTTCTCTTCTCCTCTCTCTCTCTCTCTCTCTCTCTCTCTCCCCCCACCCCCGCCTCTCTCTGCCTCTACTACCCTCCTGCCTCCCCTCCCCATCATGCCCTGAATGAACTCTATTCTATACTATACCGGTGTGTGACCGGTTCCTCAGGGGGAAGAGATGCATGGGCCCGCTGAGACATCCCCTTCCCCCACACCTCTCCACACACCCACAGAACATACTCTTTATCTCTTTACCTTTTTATAAACACATCATTGGTGCCAAGACTCAGATATAGAAATCTGCAGATTTGCATCAGACCGGCTACACAAAGGATATCCAGGCTCACTAGCCTAGAACTGCCTTGCGGGGGACGTCTAACATTGGTGCGTTGGGCTGAGACTTGAAGACTTTGGAAATCGCGACCCACAGTGCAGCCTCTGGCAGCTGTGACCATGCAGGATCGACACCCCGTGGCCTGCCACCGCCGCCACTGCTACACCATGTGGACTCCATCCTATGCTACCTGCCGTCACCGACCACGTGAATTTCCACTGCATCAGACACTACTCTCAGGATTAGATTCAACAAGGAGGAAATCCGAATCTGAGAGGGTAAACCTCCGGCAGGCACAGGGTGTGGTGGGATCTAACTGGATGTGTGAATTCAGACACCACACAGACCCCCTCCCTGCAAGGTATATTTCCTTCTCCACATCTGATCCCTTAGTCATACAAGGCATCCCCAGGCACCGAGGAAAATCCAAAAATACTCAAAAGGAAAACAGTACCTGCCCCCCATACACACACATGTGTCTTGCATCCAGTTAGCTTTTATTATAGTAACACAATCTAGAGTCATCAGGAAATTCTTAAATAGAGAATTGCCCTTGCCAGACTGGCCTGGGGTGGGCATGTCCATGGGGCACTGCCTTACTTGATGATTGATTCAGGAGGGCTCAGTCCACTGTGGGTGGTGTCATCCCTAGGCAAGTGGACCTGGGATCTCTATAAAAGCTGGCTAAGCATCAGGCAGTGTGTGAGCTAGTAAGCTGCGATCCTCCATGGTTCCTGTATCAGGCCCTGCTTTGACAGTGATGGACAGCGACCTCGAAGTATAACCCTTTCCCTCCTCTAAGCTGCTATTGGCCAGTCTTTATCATCGCAGAAACTGAGCTAGAATGCCCTACCACCTCGCCACCTGGGGTAAATGAATGTCTCAGGGACACTTTGCTTATGTGGAGTTTCTAGATTTGTCCTGTCATCCACCCCTGGAGTGTTTGCTCAGTGGAGCAGAGGTGACATTGTCCCCTGCAGGGCTTCTCTATCCCAGCTGTGTCTAGGAAGCACGATGAGGAACTATGGGAAGAAGCAATCGGGGATGGGACCAGGCTTGTGATCAGCGGCAGCAGCTAGCTTTCTTGGGTGGCTGCGGGTGGGTCACTTCCACCAGCGAGGCCTTCAGGCGGTCTTCCTGCATCTTAAGTGACCTGTATGACAATGTCCCCGAGTTATTCCTCCCTCCTCAGTATGGAGGGCTGGAGGTGGTGGGTGTTGGGGAATGGGAGGCTCTCCCCCACCCCTCCAACCTCTATACTCATGGCAGTAGGAAAAAAAAAAAAAACGGGACTGGGATACTATGTCCTTCGGTCTCTTCTTCTGGCCCCCTTGGTGCCAAGCAACATGTGCGCACACGTGGGCATGCGCACGCACACACACAAAATCATCTTCCAGGGCTTGAGCCTGGGCTGCGACCTAGGTCACCAATGGACATTCTGTTCCCTTGGAAGCCCAAACTCAAGGTCGAGAGCAAACCTGGAGCTGGGAAAAGTAGGCGCCAAATGTCTAACCACATGCGTGCTAGTAGACTCTGATACCCTCCCTGGCACCCACCTCAGCCAGTCACTGAGCACCCAGTGAGTGCAAGGCCCTGTATAGAGAAGGGCATCAGGCCATTCGGTGGCGTTCACACAAAGTCATGAAAGTCGCTAGAAGGCTGGGGCAGGAACCTTATAGTCAAGAGACTATAAGGTGTGTTACAGCTGGAAAAAACAGCATGGGCTCTGTAACCAGGGTCTTCCTCGCCACTTCATGGAGAGGGGCGGGGCTGCCCCTGAGGACTCTGGGTAGAGGGAAGCACTCACCGAGCCAGGTTCATCATGGGCTCCAGGATGTTGTGACCCAGGGCTGCACTGCACTCACTGAAGGAGACTCCCAGCTCCTGCAGACACACAGTGTGCCCGAGAGAGGCCAGGTCCAGCCCTACCAGACCTCACTAGCCACCCTCGTTCCCTAGCTGGATCTCTGCCCAGCATCGTGCAGGACACAGCTAGAGATGTCCCCCAGACTTGGAGCAGAAGACAGACAGACTGCTCAATTCGGAGAAACATACAAGAATTCTCTTTATATGCAGGGTTTGTTTGTATGTTTCTCTAAAATACTCCTGGTCCTCATTTCCCTCCCTTCCCACAGTCACGGGATTTTGCTGACTTGAAGCTGGGGAGGTTAAGGGGCCACTAAGGGAGAATCTAGGTTCCCAGTTCTGACCGACTGTCACACCATGACCACTTCCGGTGAAAATCCCTCATCTGTCTGCTCCAGTGGGAACCACATAGAGACACTCAGAGTTCGCTCTCTGAAACCCACGAGACACCCGCCCCCCAGCACAGAGATCCTTTGTGGTAAATGCTTGGCCCATCACACAAACATCCAAGGTGTAACTTCAGAGCTCTGCCAACGCCCCTTATAAATAATACTGTGAGGAATAAATAGCCTCCTGCCATCACCAGACTGGACATCCTGGGGGCGGGGAGTCCACCGTGCATTTTCTAGGAACCCTTAATCCTCAGTCCTCTGGTAAGATTAATTCTCAGAAGAGGAACTCTCAAAGGGACAGACTACTGTTCCAGAGGGGATAATCTGCCATCCTGGGGTCACAATGGCAAGTGACAATCGTGAGTAATGAATCAACAAGGAAGCTTAGCTAGAATTCTAAGGAGTGTGTCAGGGGCGGGACCAGGAGTGACTCAAAAAAAATTATATATATTATTACTCCCTGGCTTCTCTAGAATGTGGTTAAATCTCACTTATAAATAATAGTATCCCTGTCTGGCAACAAAGCTTTTGATGTTGCCTTCCCAAGGAAAAACATTTGAGTCTTAAAATAGAATAAACAAGAAGGGAGTATGTTAATTAGAGACCAGAGATACAATGAAGACTTGATTGGGGATTTCAGTGACGCTTTTAAAACTGTTTTCACTCGGAGAGGTCTTTCACATGGGCTGGGGATGCGTGGGAATCTGCTAATTCCACACAGCGCTCAAGGTGGCGCCTGCTGGTCACAGCCTGGGTTTGAGCCTGGGGTCGATCTGCAGTGGCTGAATGGCCAGGCGCAACCATGTCCGTGCCAGCCAGACCTCTGCCACAGGCAAGCACGGGCGCTGCGGGAAGCCCCGTTTCCCACAGGCAGACACAGGATGTGCAGGAAGCCTTGTTTCTGTGATGTCCCAGTACTCACCTGGGCGAGCCTTCTGCCAGCTTCAGTGGGCACCTGCCTCTCCTCCTCACAGTCCATCTTGTTTCCCAGCAGGACCATGGCCACACCCTCTACACCTGCATCCTGCACACAGGATATGTGCTGTCAGCGGATCCCAGCCCCAAGGTAGAAGCTTCTAGAAGTTTCTAGACGCCGTCTGCTCACCTAGACGCTTTCTTTTTTCCTTTCTGCTTACAAAATCCTTCTCCTACTTTCATGGCTAACCTTATGGGCACCTCCCCCTGGAAGCCTTTCTGGATTGTTCCAACCACCCTCTGGAAGAGCACCAAGGGCTCTCAATGGCTGAGCTGTCTCTCTAGCCCCGTAATTGCTGAATCCAGAATTCAGCACAAGTCCCTGCAGAATACAAAGATTAGGTAGGTACGTGGGGGATGGAGGTAAGCATCGGTAATGGGATTCCCACCTAGAAGACATCCCAAGCTGCTAGTGGGATACGTGAGCAGTCTGTTTTGGGAGCTGTACTGTGTGGTTGTGGTTTCTCTGTGCCTCAGGGCTCCTAGTCCATCCGCCCACACGTTCCTCAGCCGGTGGTGTCATTCCTGTGACTACTGTGGCATTTGTAACCCCCAGAGGAATGAGGAATGTGTGTGGGTGGATTCCAAGCTTCCTCTTGGTTCCAAAACCTGGGGCCAGCCTGCAGTCCCGAACAGACTCACCTGCAGACAGTCCAGCCAGTAACGCACGTGGGTGAAGCTCTCTTGGGAGGTGATGTCATACATGAGGACCACCCCCTCCGCCTTGCGAAGCAGCTGCCGGGTGAGGCTGTGGTACCTGCCCGAAGGATCTGCATGAGGCCACCACATCCAGGGCATGAGGACCCCGCCCCCATCCGTCCTATCCTAGGGGTAGACTTTGATGTATTTAAGGGCCACTTAGGGTGTCTTCCATGTTTTGTGACATCTTTAATAAGCCTTAAGCAGCTGAGTCTGCTTCACGGATGAGTTTATCCCTAGAACAAGTTTCCAGAAATGGAAATTCAGAGTCAAATCTTTGTGGCCCTTATGTTTCTATTACTGTGCTATACAGAAGACCTGCAGTCGAGTTCAAGGCCAGCCTGGTCTATAGAGTGAGTTCCAGGACAGCCAGGGCTCCACAGAGAAACCCTGTCTCAAAAACAAAACAAACAAAAAAAAAAACCAAAAAAAAACAAAAACAAAAAACAAAACACCGGCCGGGCAGTGGTGGCACACGCCTTTGATCCCGGCACTTGGGAGGCAGAGGCAGGCGGATTTCTGAGTTCGAGGCCAGCCTGGTCTACAGAGTGAGTTCCAGAACAGCCAGGCTTACACAGAGAAACCTTGTCTCGAAAAACAAAAAACAAAAAACAAACAAACAAACAAACAAACAAACAAAAAACCTGCAGCTAGAAGGTTGGTCAGGGGAAAATCACCCAGTGCACCCCTACCCCAGAGTTGTTCAGAGTTGGGGCACCTGAGCTCACAGCCCTTCCTTTCTGACTCTTTGACTCTTGGGTCTCAGAGTCTTATTGCTTCAGTGGGAACAAACCTTGTCCCCTGTCACCCAGCTTGTGGGTCACCCTTTCCTCCCACACTCTGAGCCCAGCTGAGGTCTCTGACCACTGGCAGGGACAGTCTGAATACCTCTCTTGTCCGGCTGTGTCCCACAGCTGCAGGGCGAAGGTTTTGTTGTCTACCAGCAGGTTTTTGACACGAAAATCCACTCCTAGGACACACAGAAGAGACAGCCCAGGACAACTAGCTCCAGATACCCCAAGTGTGTGCCCACAACCAACCTCAGCCACAGAAGGATGGGAGCCACAGGGCTGGGCCCCTCTCTGCTCTCCAAAGAACCCCACAATCAAGGACCCATGGGGTCATGCTGTGTGCTCTGGGCCTCTACGGCTCTGGGACCAATCAACTTCCCCCACTGAGCTTTTCTCATCAGCAAGGTGATTAATTTTAAAGACCCACACTGAAATGGCCTGTGCCTAAAGGCTCTGCAGGGTTTCTGCTGGGCTCAACCGAGGTAACTACATTCATCATCCCTTCCACAGCCTCTGGAGTCCCAAAGCCCCACTCTTCCCTGTAATCAGAGCTGCAGACACATTTAGATCCTGGAATAAGGAGAGAGAGAGAGAGAGAGAGAGAGAGAGAGAGAGAGAGAGAGAGAGAGAGAGAGAGTCTGTGCCCCTCCCCTTCCAACCAACCCCCAACCATGAAAGAAGCCTTCTGGATTTGGGCAAGACTAGGGGGAAGGAGAGACCAGAGAGATGGCTCAGTGGTTAAGAGTCCTTACAGCTATTACCCAGAACCTGAAGTTCGGGCCTTGGCACCCACATTACAAGACTCACCAGAACCTGTAGCTCTAGGCTATGAACAACTTCTCTAGTCTCCACAGGCACCTGCACTCAGATGTGCGTACCCACGTACAGACAAACACAGAGACACTCAAAAAATAATAAATCTTTAAACGAGGGAAAAATAAGAACAAGAGGGGGTGCTCCATTCCTGTCTGCACCCCCTTTCCTGCAGGGCCCACTGCAATCTGGCAGCTCCTGACAGCCACAATGTGACAGATTTCTACAATGACTCCTGTAAGCACACGCTGCCATTCCCTGGTGGTTCATATAGGCCCCTAGTCTCCTCCAAGGAGACTGGCCTGCTCGGCAGCAAGGGGCCTCCTGAGTAGAGAGTGGTTTTCTTTACAGCCTCTTCCTGAGGAGCCCAGGACTACCAAGATCTTGAGACTGTCACATTCAGCTGCACACTCACTGGGCCACCCACTAACAGCTCTCAGCCATTCCTGCAACTGCTAGTCCCACCCCCACTTAATTTCCACCCCCTCATCTACCCTCAAGAGAGTCTGGTGTGCCCCAAAACTGTTCAGCTGAGCCATGTAAACCATCAGATATGCAGCGTTTGGTCTACTGGTTGGGGGGGGGGGGAGGCAGCTCACACACATCCGTAGCAATCAAGGGCAGAACCTGGCCCATACAGGTCAGGCTTTCCTCGGTGGGGTCTAACCTTTGAGGTAGAGTGGGTAGCAAGCAAGGGCCAGAAACCTCACTAGGATTCAGTTCTCTGCCACCAGTGGGGACCACATTGAGAATCACACACGGAGAAGTCAGAACACCTGGTATCTGTGTCCCCAACCAATCTCATTGAATGCACTTGGCAAGAATTCTGACATTTTGAGAGGGGATGGGTTTGATGGGGGAACACCTGGCTGGCCACAGGTGCAGGTTCGCTCTGTCTGAGTCTGTGATATAGAATTGTGTGGAACTGACACACACAGAACATCCTGGGGCTGGAGAGATAGCTCAGGGCTTCAGCACTTGGCATGTAAGCCTGAAGACAGGGGTTCAGATACCCAGAAACCCACATAAATGCTGAGTGGGCGTGGCAGCCTCTGAAGGAAGAGACAGAGGGATGCCCAGAGAAAGCTGTTTAGAGAGACCAGCCATATTGTTGAGCCCTGGATTTGATGGAAAGACCCTGCCTCCATGAATAAGGCAGAAGAGCCATGGAGGATGTTTCTCAAAGTCATGTCCCTTCACACACACATGAGTGCACACACACAAACATGCTATAGCCCCAGCCTCAGGGTGGTGGGAACAAAGACAGGCAGATCTCTGGAGTTGTTGTGTATGTCTCACCCCTTTCCTGTAAGCACTAGAGCGAAGTCTATGTTAAACTCTGAATAAAACTTGGCTTCATACTGCCTCCTTCCGAAAGCCATTCCTGTGGCAAAGGGAAGCATCTCAGCTCCACCTGAGTGGAAGACTTAGAACGAGCCCTTGCTCTGTTCCCACAGAGGCTGACAGATCTTTCTGCCACACGATAAGAAGAAGGTGTATAAGTAGTTTTGATTATGGATTTGACAGCATTTAAAATCACATGGCAGGGCTGGAGAGATGGCTCAGAGGTTAAGAGCACTGACTGCTCTTCCAGAGGTCCTGAGTTCAATTCCCAGCAACCACATGGTGGCTCACAACCATCTGTAATGGGATCTGATGCCCTCTTCTGGTGTGTCTGAGGAGAGCGACAGTGTACTCACATATATACAATCACATGGCAGTGTAGTCTCCATGAGGAGCTGTCTAGAATAGGTTGGCCTGTGGGCATGTTGTATGAGACACCATGACCAAGGCAACTCTCATAAGGACAACATTTAATCGGGGCTGGCTTACAGGTTCAGAGGTTCAGTCCATTATCATCAAGGCAGGAACATGGCAGCATCCAGGCAGGCATGGTGCAGGAGGAGCTGAGAGTTCTACATCTTCATCTGAAGGCTACTAGTGGAAGATTGGCTTCCAGGCAGCTAAGATGAGGGTCTTAAAGCCCACGCCCACAGTGACACACCCACTTCAACAGGGCACACCCACTCCAACAAGGCCACACCTTCTAATAGTGCCACTCCCTGGGCTGAGCACATACAAACCATCACACATGGGCAGAGAAACCCTAGAGCCTCTTATAACAGGGGAATATTAAGCCATCTGCTTGACACTCTTAATTAGCCTGTAACCTGGAGCTGGCATGGAGACACACACCACACCACCTTTGACCTGCTTCTGGGAGTCGCCGAACTATCACGGTCAAATATTTACTTATAATACACAAACGATGGCTAATATGGATTGAGTGTACAACTCATGCCAGGTGACTTGCGTGAACTCGCAACCCCTGCAGGAAGCGGGGTCTACTCCCATCCCTGCTGTCAGAAGATGTGGGAACTAGAGAGAGCTGGACCTGGACTGTCCACCTGCAAAGGAATCGTGGACTTAATGGCTCTCAGTGCCATCGGGAGGTAGAAGAATAAGGGGGTGAGGCCTGTGGGCCAGAGAGATGCTTCAGCAGTTGGGTGTTGCTTCTCCAGAAGATGCAGGCTCAGCTCCCAACACCCACAACTGTCTATAACACCCTCTTCTGGCCTCTGAGGGCATTAGGAACACCCACACACATAAAAAAAAAGAGAGGGTAGGGTATTCAGAAGGCAAAGGCAGGCAGATCTCTATGAGTTTAAGACCAACAAGCTGGTCTACATAGTGAGTTCTAGGACTACAAGAAAGACCTTGTCTCAAAACAAAACCAAAACAAAACATGAGTCCATTAAAATCTTTGGCTGGCATTAAAGTCTTTGGTCATTAGGCACATGCCCTCAAAGTGCACTGAGGGACCCTGGCTTCCGCCTCTTTCTTCTCTACCCTCAACTCCAGCCCATCTTGATAGGGTCTCCTGTAGCCCAGGCTGACCTCAAGTTTGGTAAGTAGCCAAAGATGACCTTGAACTTGTGACCCTCCGTCTCCACCTCCTATGGGCTAGGATGACAGTGATGTAATGCAGTACCCAGAACTTTATGCTCTATAAGCCAGTGTTTTACCTCTGAGGTTCCTCGTTCCCTCTTCCCCGCAGCACGGTTTGGCTCCAGTATGTGTTTCCCACCGTAGTACACTACCTTGCCACAGGCCCAAAGGCAACAGGACCGACTGTGAACCAAAACCTCCCAACTCTGAGCCAGCCAGAGTTAAACCTTCTGGTTTTATAAGCCAATTGACTCCAGGGATTGTAATCCAAAGCAGACAGAGTTCCTAGTCCCAGTAAGTGGTAGTGCTCGGATTTGAACCCACGCCCCTAGGATCCTAACTTGCCACACTCTGAACATATTCGATATAAGATTCCCAACTTGTGATCTCCTGCCAGGGCATGCAAGCAGACCTGGGGCATGTCATGAGCTCGTCCAGCTAGTCTCTGTAGGGAACCGCCTACCCGGTGGGTGGAGACTGGCCTGTTCACACTCTGCTAACACCAGGACCTAAATTGCACGGTGCTTTGCTCCTGTGGTGCGTTATAAGCTAACTAGATCAATGCAGGGGAAGCAAATTGCCTGTAATTAGAGACGATTAGCGAAATGCTAAGATTATACCCATATAAAATAATGCCTCATAAAGGCCTGTGGCCAAGGCAGAGCCTGCCACTTCTCCTGGGATGGCTTGCTGGCTTTGGCCCAGCCTCTTCACTGCTACCACCCCACGGGGCCTTACCTACAGTGGCCGTCAGCCCGGTGGCAAAAGCATCATGATGTAACAGGTGGAGGAATGAGGTCTTGCCCACATTGGAGTCCCCCAAGAAGATGACATGGTAGAGGTAGTCCGGGTCAGCTTGAGGCTTGGCAGCCGTGCGGTCCCCAGGGGAAGAGCTCTGTTCAGCCTCCCGTAAGTCTGTTCTTGGGTCTTCCGGCCTGCTCTCTGCCACTGGCTCTGTGGACTGAGGGGCGCCTGACTTGCTCTCCACCTGAACAGGCATGGACACGGGCCTGGACTGGGCTTCTGACTCAGCCAGGGTTAGGAGAGCTTTTGTGGTCTCTGGGGCTCCCATTGCAAGCCCAGCCCCATTCCCCAAGACGGGAGAGCCCCTCCGAGGAGACATTTGGCCAGGAGCAGGGACTTCTCTCTCAGCAGGAGCCTGTGATGTGTTAGGCAGGGCATCACTTTGTTGGGGTGATTCTGTGTTCCTGGCTTCCAGGCCACGAACCTCATTGGTTTCTGAAGACCCAGGGTCCTGCTGGCCTCTCTCTCCTAAGTTTCCTTCCTCAGGCCTGAGCTGTTCTTCTAGACTCTGGGGGAGGTAGGTAGACAGGCTATTCAGACTAAGGACTTGGCCATGAGCTTCTAGGAAGCCCGTAGGATGACTCTCCTGCCTAGCCAGATGTGTCTCATCCTGCACTGGTCTGTCTGTGAGTACTTGGTCTACAGACTCCAGGCTTGGGGGGGGCTCTGTGGCCCCCTCAGGGAAAGCTGTGGCTCCCTCAGGGAAAGCTGTGGCCCCCTCAGGGAAAGCTGTGGCCCCCTCAGGGAAAGCTGTGGCTCCCTGGGATCCTAAGCCCAGCCCTAGGTCCTCCATCATGCCTTCTTTTTCTATGGACAGTTTGGCTGGCTCAGGTGGGGACCAAAGGCTCCTGTCACCCAGATCTGGAGTCTGGGTCTGTTTTCTGGACCCAGTTGGGGACCAAGGAGGAGAAGAGAGTCCCTGAGGAGGAGGCTCACCCTCAGAAGCAAACAGAACTCTAACTTCTCCCACTGCAAGCCCAGCCCCATCCCCTAAGTTGGGAGAGCCCCTCAGAGGAGACATTTGGTCAGGAGCAGGGACTTCTCTCTCAGCAGGAGCCTGTGATGTGTTAGGCAGGACATCACCTTGCTGGGGTGAATCTGTGTTCCTGGCTTCCAGGCCACGAACCTCATTGGCTTCTAAAGACCCAGGGTCCTGCTGGCCTGTCTCTCCTAAGTTTCCTTCCTCAGGCCTGAACTGTTCTTCTAGACTCTGGGGGAAGTGGGTGGACAGGCTATTCAGACTAAGGACTTGGCCATGGGCTTCTTGGAAACCCATAGAATGACTCTCCTGCCTAGCCAGATGTGTCTCATCCTGCACTGGGCTCTCTGTGCCTACTTGGTCCACAGACTTTAGGCTCAGGGAGGGCTCTGTGGCCCCCTCAGGGAAAGCTGTGGCCCCCTCAGGGAAATCTGTGGCTCCCTCAGAGAAAGCTGTGCCCCCGTCAGGGAAAGCTGTGGCTCCCTGGGATCCTAAGACCAGCCCTAGGTCCTCCATCATGACCTCTTTTTCTATGGACAGTTTGGCTGGCTCAGGTGGGGACCAAAGGCTCCTGTCACCCAGATCTGGAGTCTGGGTCTGTT
>NW_021604628.1:303733-319171 GCF_004785775.1 Grammomys surdaster | reverse complement strand
TGGGGACCAAAGGCTCCTGTCACCCAGATCTGGAGTCTGGGTCTGTTTTCTGGACTCAGTTGGGGACCGAGGAGGAGAAGAGAGCCCCTGAGGAGGAGGCTCAGCCTCAGAAGCAAACAGAACTCTAAAAGCTGCCTCAACATTCCCAGACTCCTCAGGCAGAGCTCTTGGCAAACCCCAGAGGAAGGGACCCTTGGGTCTGGTATCTAAGTCAGGGGAGTCCACAGGCTGCTTAGAACTGATATCCTGTCCATCCTGCCCCTTGGGGTCCTCCACCCCTTTTCTTTCTCTGCCACCACCAGGGGACGCCTCTGGGTCTCCATCTGAGACCGGTTCCTGAGAAAACTGTAGAGCAGACACCTTGGAAATGGAGATCTGTCTAACAACGCGTGGGGTCTGGGGAGCGGAGGTGCTACTTGGGGTTGAGGGTGGGCTCCAGCAAAGCCGCAGGGTGCTGTGGGAACGGTCTTCAAAGCTGCTGAGGAGCTGGTTCCAGTCATCATTCTCCCCAAACAGCTCAGGCAGTGGGGCCTCCTCTGTGGGGACAGCCTGAGGGTCTGGGGCTTCCTTATTTGCCCTGGGGACACTGGGAAGAAAGGGGAAAAGTGAAGGTCGGGAGAGTACCAGTTAGTGGCATCCCCCAAATCCTGGTAACATAACCCCTCCTGTGGCTAGCTTTTCTCCAAGGATGGCTGAAAAATGCTCCTGTCCCACTCTGTACCTCAAAATCCATATGAAGCCTCACCTCCTCCTGGAAGCCTGCCCTGACCAAGCAAGCCTTCTTACCTCTGAGCTGTTTCAAACAGAACAAGTGCCTGACTGATTAGGAGCTGTGTGTGTATGTGCCTGTGTGTCTGTCTGACTGTCTATGTATGTGTCTGTATATGTCTGTGACTGTATGTACCCCTGCATGTATGAGATATGTGTTTGTGTTTGTTTCTGTCTGTATGTATGTATGTATATGTGTCTATGTCTGTCTGTATGTGTGTATATGCATCTATGTGTGTCTGTCTATATGTGTGTGTGTGTGTCTACATCTGTATGCATGTCTGTGTGTGAGAGATATTATGTGTATGTATGTGTGTGTATGTGTCTGTGTGTGTGTCTGTGTCTGTCTGCCTATGTGTCTGCCTATGTGTCTGTCTGTATGTTTGTGAATATGTATGTATATATGTCTGTGTATGTCTGTGTGGTCTGTATCTGTGTGTGTCTGTGTGTGACTGTGTCTGTGTGTGTCTGTGTTTGTATGTGTCTATGTGTCTGTGTGTGTCTGTGTTTGTATGTGTCTGTGTGTCTGTGTGTGTCTGTGTTTGTATGTGTCTGTGTGTCTGTGCGTGTCTGTGTCTGTGTGTGCTTGTGTCTATGTATGTGTGTGTGTGTCTGTGTGTGTCTGTGTCTGTGTGTGTCTGTGTGTGTCTGTGTGTGTGTCTGTGTGTGTGTGTGTCTGTGTCTGTGTGTGTGTGCATATCCGCACACAGAGATCTAACCAGCTCCATGGAGAACACCCTTTCCTGGCTCCTAGGAGTCAGTGCTTTCCACCCTCGTCCAGAGAGGGAGGTCACTTGCCTTGGCTCTTCTTCTATCTGCCAGGATACTCGGCCCCTGGTCCTGGCAGTATCCAAGTGTCCTCTTGTCACCTGCAGCTGTCCCCGCACCTCTTCTAGCTGCCCAGCCAGGTCACGCTCAGCCTCCCGGAGCTGCAGGTTCTCCCAGCTGGCCTCCTGCTGTGTGCTGCTGAGATGGAGGATCTGAGCCTCCAGCTGTGGAGGGTGGAAGAGAGGAGAGGATTGGCCAAAATCCTCTAAGACTTTGGTGAGACAAGGATGCCCTGTCCCCTGCTCCCACTGCCCAGGTCCTGGAGACCCAGCTTAAATGGTACGATTGGAGGGGAGGTCACCCTTCAGGCATCTAATTAGCTGCCTTAAACGCCCCCACAGTGAGACCTGTGATATATGGGAAGGATACCATGATCAGGGGACAAGAGCTCCTCAGGCACACCTACCCAGGGCCACACCTACCCAGGGCCACACCCACCCAGGGCCACACCCACCCAGGGCCACACCCACCCAGGGCCAAGCCCTGCATCAGCTGCCCTTCCTGACTCCATCTGGACTGCAGGGGCTTCTGACCC
The DNA here is from genome assembly GCF_004785775.1 of Grammomys surdaster. Taxonomy (NCBI): domain Eukaryota; kingdom Metazoa; phylum Chordata; class Mammalia; order Rodentia; family Muridae; genus Grammomys; species Grammomys surdaster. Next base: position 317,040 of record NW_021604628.1, on the reverse strand, counting down.
AAAGATAATTCAGAAGGTTCCGACAGCCAGACCCCACAGAGCAGAGAGCCTCTAAAGCAGCCATGGGTCCTCAGCCTCCCCACCCCCCAGCAGGCTCTGATATGTTAAGAACCTGCCCAAGGTTTCTCAGATGACAAGGAAGCCTGTTGTCTAGAACTTTCCTTTCTTTCTCCCCATCTTGCCCCCTTCTGGGTCTCACACGGCCCAGGCTAGCCTTGAACTCCTGATTCTCCTACCTCCACTCCAAGAGAAGGAGTTACAGCACATGTCACATACCCAGCCTGTCCAAACTTTTGCCTTTTGTGTCCCCATACACAACCTCACTTGACACATGAGGCCTGGGAAATGACACGGAGGTAGACACCTTCTTTTCTTTCTTTCTTTTCTTTTCTTTTTTTTTTTGTTTTTTGTTTTGTTTGTTTGTTTGTTTGTTTGTTTGTTTGAGACAGGGTTTCTCTGTGTAGCCCTGGCTGTCCTGGAACTCACTCTGTAGACCAGGCTGGCCTCGAACTCAGAAATCCGCCTGCCTCTGCCTCCCAAGTGCTGGGATTAAAGGCATGCACCAGACACCTTCTTTTCATGGCCACTGAAAACCTGAGGGTAGTGTAAGCTCCCCACTCATTTCCCTGGGTCTGCCTGGCCCTTTATGGGACCTCATCTGACCCATGGCAGTGTTACCAGGGCACTGGGAAGAGAGTCCCGATCTAGTAGCCAGCAGCCCTGGGAGTTCTTGGCTGCCTGTGGCTTCAGGGGACCTGTCCATCTGGGAACAGTGAAAAAGGTTCTGGGGTCTGAGTTCTTCAGAAGGCCTGTACTCACCTCTCTCTGGCCCTCTGCAAGCCGCTGAACCTCTTGTTCCTTGGCCTCTAGAGCCTCTTGCATGTGGGCACTGAGGGCCATGTCCCGGGAGTCACTCTGCAGAGAAAACTGGTCAGCCCTGCCCTGCAGTCTCCAGAGCCAGCTTAGCTGAGGTCCAACGTATCTTACCTCCACCCTGGCTTGGGGTTCAGGGGCCTGGAAGGTACCCACAAAGAGGACTTTGGGGATTCCCCTACTTGGGCCTAGACTCTCACAAGGACACTGAAGCTAAGACACGGAAGTCAGTCCTGGGGAATATTGATATCTTGTAGAGAACACATGCCCGGCAGGTCCACCCCATCTCTCTGGGAGCATAAGCTACAGGAGAGGAGGCTCGCATCACTTTCTGATGCCCTTCCTACGACTAAGCCACTACTTAGCCTGGAGAAGCATTCATCACTGGCTTCACCTGGGCCTGCAGCTGCTGCTTCTCCCTGCAGATCTGCTCCTCTGTCTCCTCGTAGAGCTGTCTCACCTTGTGGAGATGGTCAGAGTCTCGCCTACAGGGACAGGAGGTGAGCACCAGAAAGCTGCTGGGTTCTCTGGAACTTGATGCCTGGAGCCCTCCTGCCTCTCTTGCCCTCGGCCACCTCAGACCCCTGTCCTGTCACCTGGGGTCTATGAAATCCCCACTCCCACCCCTGGCCCTATCTATGGTCCCCATTACCCCAAGCCTCAGTCACCATCTTGGACTCCATGACTCAAGCTCCAGTGACAGGGCTGTGACTCTGACAGTTACAGGGTCACAAAACAGACACCCCCTCCCCCCCCGGAGTTTCTTCCTCTTCAAACTTCTCTCTGCTTCCCAGCTCCCTGTCACTTCAGAAGGGCTTCTCCAGGTCCCCCTGAGAGGTGATGCTCAAACCGGTTGATCTTTCTAGGTAGTATTGAGCAAGGGGACCATCCAGGCACCCTTTGTACAGGACCTAGGATTCCACAGCAGGCAAAGAACACCTGCTATGTCCCCGCTCACTTTCTCAGGGTCCATGCCAGTGCCTCCCGGTCAGCCCGAGCCTCCTGCAGGCGGCTGCTCATCTTGGCCAGGAAGCCCTCCAAGTTTCCTGCCAACTGGGGCTCCTCCTGCCGCAACTCTCTCCACAGCTTCCAGATCTCAGCCTGCCTGGAGCAGGGGAACCTCCAGAGATTAGACACAAGAGGGCTAGGAAGCAAGAGGGTTCCTGTGTGTAGCCCAGGCTAACTTCACACCTGCTGTGTAGCAAAGGATAGCCTTGATTCTTCTGCTTTCGTCTCCTCCCAAAGGCTAGGATTACTATATCCCATTTTATGGTGGTTCTGTGGACGGATCCCACAGAGAGATTTGTGTATGCTGGTACTCCGCAAGCTAAGCCATATCCCTAGCCATAGTCTTCCGTTTTAACACCAACACACCCAGACACTTGGAGACCTGAGTCACAAAATTCTTCTAACGATACTTCAAAGCTTAGCTCAAGTGTCCCCTCTTTCTGGGACATTTCTATATGTGAGCTGCCCTTCTTGAACCCGCCTCCCCCCCTCATACGACATGTTTCCCTGTAAGTCAGTGGCTAATGAGGGTGTGGGGGTAAAGGGGTGACTTGGGAGTCTGACAGCTCGAGGCTTCCGTCTGCCCACTTCCCCCCCACCCCCGCCCCCGCTCTCCTCCCATTCTGGAGTTGTGTGGTTTCTAGCAAGCCTTTACCCTCCCTGGACTCACTGGGAAAATGCAAAAGCCAATACTTGTCAAGCAAGATTGTTTAGGGAGAAGGAGAGAAACACTCAGCGTAAGTGCCAGCCCGGGGCCCTGCCCACGGTTGGCACCCAGTGCATGCTACTTTCACATGGACTTAATTAAGTCATGAAGACAGAGGCCCAGAGGGCGAGGGAGCGGGGCCAAGCTGCCAAGTGGGTAAATGGCTCCCTGCTCCACCTGTTCTGCCAGCCTACACCCCAGGTCCCTCCCAGCCTGGCCCACAGCAGCAGCCCCACCCTGGAGCCAGATGAGAGCAATCTCATCCTTCGGAGGCCTGTGGGTGGAGGGGCAAGCAGGAGAGTGTGGGTGAGGGCAAGTCCCTGGCTGGCACTAGCCAGCCTCAGGAAGGGTCCCCTCTCCCCTCTTCTCAACACACAGAACTCCCATACACCCAGAGCCTATGCCCAAGGCACGCGGCAGGAATTAATCTCCTAGCTCAAAACCACCCAGCCCAGGACACCACCATGTCTGAAGTCACACTACTGAGGGACCCTTAGGGAGTCTCCAGGTCCCCCTCAGAGGTGATACTTCAACTGGTTGATCTTTATAGGGAGTGTGGGGTGAGGGGACCCTCCAGGCAGTCTTTGTACATGTCTTCAATCTCTCTGCAGCTTTAAAGGATATGCTGTAGCCAGGAACAGAGGTCAGAGGTCAAACACTATCAAGTGGCCAAGCTGAGGTGTGTCTGCACCCAGTCCTACCCTAAGCCCTCACCCCCACCAGGGCCTTACTCAGAAAAGGAGTGGCCGGTCTCCATCTGCCCTACAAGGGCCAGGAAGGCCTCCTTCTCCTCAGCATTGGCCTCCTCGAGGACAGGGAAGCTGGAGGTCACAGATACCCGTTGAGAGGGCAATGACCGCTTTGTGCGGAGTCTGTGGGTACCGGGGCTGGAGCCAAAGATGTTTTCTGGAGAGACAGAAGGTAACCGAGGGAAAACGAGCCTCTGACTTCCCTTAAGCCTCACCCCCTACATTTAAACAGGGACAGAGTCCTGTATGCCTCAGATCAGCCTTAGCAGTCTCCTAAGTTGGGAGTGCCCGTTTCACACATCACCTGAGGCCCAGAGATGTCTAGAGATTCTTTGAGTCCAATAGTGTGCTAGAACCCCCCAGGACCCTCCCAGGACAGACATACTGAGTCCAAGGCTGAATTCTTCCAGCGACAGGCGGCCCCTACTCTGGACATCCACCCAGTCGAATATCATCTGCGGGTCCTCGCCACCCAGGAAGCTGAACCTGGCCTCCTGAAAGGAAAGCATAGTGAGTTGTTCCTACAGGAAGGACTGTGGGCTGGGCGAGAGACAGGACGCGTCTGTCTTCAGCCACCCTGCTTTCCTTTGTCTCAGGAGCAGGGTCACTTGCTCAGGGCCTGCCTGACCTGGAGCCCGGCCTGCAGTTGCCCACACCACATTAGGCGTCCTTCAGCAGGCTCCTCAGCAGGCTCCAAGTCACCAAATATGGACTTATGTTGTTCCTCTAGCCTTTAGTAGGATGGCTTCAAATGCCATCTGAGGTTTAGTTGTCTGTTTGCTGAAACTAACTATACAGACCAAGCTGTTCTCGAACTCACGGAGATCCCCCTGCTTCTGCTTCCAGAGTGCTGGGATCAGATGTGTAGCATCATGCCAGCTAGCCATCTGACACTTGTAATAATACACCACAGTGGACAGGAAGATCCTGGATCCTTCCAGTGTGATCCAGGGACAATGACGTGCAAGCTTTTCTAACTGTTGCTCTTGGGTTGCGTAACTGAACGAGGGGGTATCAGAAAGACCACGGTCATTTGAAATCGCACATTCAGAGTCCTAGATGTTTCCCGGAGGGGCTTGCTGTGCTGCACCATGTAACATCACTAAGGCCACAGTTCTGGACACACAATGGGTGTGATCATGTCACTTGACGGCAGTGAACACCTCCCAAAATGCTCAGAGTTGAGGCCACCTAAGTTGAAGTTTTCTGCCATTGGAAAAACCATGATGAGCAGAGTGAGATAGCCCACACCTTTGAGCCCAGCACTCTGAAGGCAGAGGCTAGTGAATCTCTATGTGGTTGAGGCCAGCCTGGTCTACATAATGAGTTCCTGGACAGCTTATGCTACACAGAGAGACACTGTTTCAACAACTACTAGCTGCCCCCAAAAGAAAGAAAGAAATGAAGGAAGAAAGAAAGAAAGGAGAAAGCTATAACTATGTTTTAACTAAAGACATTCCGGATTTTCCTAGTAGTGCTCTCCATTTAACCCATCTGTGTGTCTGGATTGTTTTCTGTTAGAATGTTTCATTTTAACAATTGCTACTGTGAAGTTAAGCAGAGATGGCCCACGCCTTTAATCTCAGCACTCGAGGCAGAGGCAGAGAGGCAGAGAGAGAGGCAGAGAGGCAGAGAGAGAGAGAGGCAGAGAGGCAGAGAGGCAGAGAGAGAGGCAGAAAGGCAGAGAGAGAGAGAGAGAGAGAGGGAGAGAGGCAGAGAGAGAGACAGAGAGGCAGAGAGGCAGAGAGGCAGAGAGGCAGAGAGGCAGAGAGGCAGAGAGGCAGAGGCAAATGGAGCTCTTGAGTTTGAAACCAGCCTGGTCTACAGAGTAAGTTCCAGGAGAGCCAGAGCTACACTGAGAAATCCTGTCTCAGATAGATAGATAGATAGATAGATAGATAGATAGATAGATAGATAGATAGATATGCTGCCGTGCGCAGGAGAGATGTCTTAGTGGGTAAGAGTCTGAATTGTTCTTTTAGAAAATCTGAATTTCCCCGGGCAGTGGTGGCCCAAGCCTTTAGTCCCAGCACTTGGGAGGCAGAGGCAGGCAGATTTCCGAGTTCAAGGCTACCCTGGTCTACAGAGTGAGTTCCAGGACAGCCAGGGCTACACAGAGAAACCCTGTCTCAAAAAACTAAAAAAAAAAAAAAAAAGAAAGAAAGAAAAAAGAAAACCTGAATTTGGTTCCCAGCTGTAAGCTGCCTGTAACTCTCATGCCGGGAGATCTAACTCTGTATTCTGGCCTCTGCAGGCTCCAGCCCTCACTGGCCTGTGTCTTTTGAAAGTCTCTGACTGTTCTGGAGTTCTCCAAGTACTCTACGCTGGCTGCCAAGCCCTGAGGACCTGCATATCCCTGCCTCCCCTGGGGCTGGGACTCCAAATGTATCTCTGTAAATGTTTGATGCACACGCCTATTTTATGGACCTATATCCCCAGATATTGTAAAATGTTTCTCCGGTGAAAAAGGGCCAAGCGGAGAAACTTTAAGAAGCATGAGTTAGCCCCCAGAGCGTGCAGCTAATGCACCTCACAGAACTGATTAAGGCAGAGTCACATAACTTGCAGAGTCTATTCAGGAACATCGGAGATAATTTCTGTCTGATGAAACAGATAACTCCAGGATTTATGGCCTGGTAGACTTTCACTAGCTATAAAAAAAAAAAAAAAAAAAAAAGGAGGAAAAAAAACCCCTCCTAACTCTGCAATCTGGTTCTAATCTGTCTTTGTTAAGTTGCCCAACTTTTTAAAGTGCTCTTTGAACCATTCATAACGCTAATTAACATGTTAAATAAAATCTCTGAGGGCTCGGGCTCTGTGGCTTCACGATAGAGCGCTCACCTAGCATGAAAAAGAAAAGGCATCCACTTTAACACGAGTCTGCTTTGTATGTGCCTATAGGTCATGATTTTACCTTTCTGAGCAATCATCCCCTTATGATCCTCAGAAGGTGCAGGGCCCTGCGCACTCTCTCACCCAGAGTGTCAAGTCTAAAGGCTGATGTACCTTGGACTTCTGAGCCCCAGGGCTGCTTGGCTCTGGAGAAGCTAAGTGTGGCAGAGCTTAGGGGCTTTGTTGCTGTTGGGTTTGGTTTTTTTTTGTTTGTTTGTTTGGTTTGGTTTGGTTTTTTTTGAGACAGGGTTTCTCTGTGTAGCCCTGGCTGTCCTGGAACTCACTCTGTAGACCAGGCTGGCCTCAAACTCAGAAATCTGCCTGCCTCTGCCTCCCAAGTGCTGGGATTAAAGGCGTGCACCGCCACCACCACCCGGCAGGTTTGGTTTTTCAAGATGGGCTCTCTTGTAGCCTAGGCTGGCCTCAGAGTCACCATGTAGCCAAGGATGACCCTGAATTTCTGAGCCTCCCACCTCCGTCTTCCAAGTGCTGGCATTACAGGTGTGCTGTTTTATGTCAACTTGTCACACAAATTTGAAAGAAGGAACTTTGATTGAGAAAATGCCTCCATAAGATCAGGCCTCAGGCAAGCCTGTGGGGCATTTTCTTAATTAATGATTGATGGGGGAGGGCCTGCCCACTATGGGTGGTGCCATCCCTAGGCTGGTGGTCCTGGGTTCTGTAAGAAAGCAGGCTGAGCAAGCCATGAGGAGCAAGCCAGTAAGCAGCGTCCCTCCATTCCTTCTGCATCGGCTCCTGCCTCCAAGTGCCTACCATGTTTGAGTTCCTGTCCTGACTTCCTTCAGTGATGAACAGTGATGTGGAAGTGTAACCCAGACAAACCCATTTTCCCCCAGGTTGCTTGATGGACCTGGTGTTATATCCCAGCAACAGTGACCTTAGGAGGACAGGCATGGACTACTCCCCAACTCTTCCTCCACTTTTATGTATGATCTGGGTTCAAACTCAGGTCACCAGGTTTGTGTAGCAAAGTCCTGTATACACTGAGCCCTCAGAGGCCAGAGCCATCAGACCCCTGGAGCTGCAGCAAGGGGAGGTTGTGAGCCACCTGACACTGGCATTGGGGATCAAACTGAGTCCTCTCAGTGAGTGATACACGCTCTTAACTACTGAGCTGTTCCCCAGTCCTTCCCACCACGTTCTAATCTTTAAAAACAAAAGAAGCAGAGGCACCTCCCTTAGGAAAGAGCTGAATGCTCTTACACCCATATTACCTTCTCCTCTGATTATTTGCATATACATCGTGTTCCTATTCTCTCTCTCTCTCTCTTTCTCTCTCTCATTTTTATCTTTAGCAGAGTACTCTGGTACACGCCTGTAATCTCACCATTTGGGAAGCTGAGGCAGGAGGATTGCTGTGAATTCGAGTGTACCCTCAGCTATACAGCAAGATGCCACCTATCTAAAAGGGGGGGAAAAATCAAAAAAAGAAAGGCTGGTAAGATTGCTCAACCAGTTATAGCGCTTGCCAGGCAAGCCTCGTACCCTGAGTTCCGTGCCCAGAACTGACAGTAGAAAGAGAAGACCAACTCCTAAAAATTGACCTCTGACCTCCACCAGTGCATCTTGACGTGTGTGTGTGTGTGTGTGTGTGTGTGTCATCGCTCACACATATACATCCTACACACACAATAATGATAATAATAATATCAGCAATAACAATTGTTAAGAAGTTACGCTGTGGGTGCTATGCAGGGGATAGACATTTGCACAAAGTTCTGGGTTCAGTCCCCAGCACCCCATAAGCTGCATGGTGATGCCTGTAATTCGAGTATTCCATTCGCAGAGGCAGGAAGACCAGAACTCCAGGGCAGCCTCAGCTACACAGTGAGATAGAGGCTAGCCTGGGCTACATGAGCCTGCATCCCCAAACAAAACTAAAAAACAAAAAAGAGAACACACCATAGGTACAACCATCATATCAAGAGATTCTGTCTTCCCCAGACTATGAGGTCACAGGAACCGGGCTGTTACGGGGCATCTCCCCTGCCTTGTGACAAGGTTCTAGAGTGTTCTGGAAAATTTTACCATCCACACCCTCTTCTTGTCTCCAAGGGATCTACCTTGCAAGCCTACTGTTACCCTGTAGAAGGATCCACTAAGGTGAGAAACTCACACAGGCTTCCTGGTGCTCACAGACCCTGCTTCCCCTCCTTGGCCTGGAGGCCCTGCTATTAGCTGCAGGACCCAGCTTGTGTCTTCAAACCATGAAAGCCAAGGCCAAGCCTGGAGAAAAAGGACTGTTCCAGGCTCTTCATGTGGGTGTGGCTTCCAAGCTGGCCTTGGGTGACCTTCACATTGGTGGACTGGGGGCTTCCAGGACATCGGGTAGAACAAGAAGGGACCATGCGGTGCCGATAGGAAAACTCTAGGCTGTGGAGCTGTGCCTGTGTGCTGGGGACATCACTGATCTCTCCAGTAGGGTTGGGGTTTGGTGTTGTTTTTGAGACAAGGTCTTATTTAGCCCAGGCTGGTCTTGAACTCTCTGTGTAACAAGCATTCTTTTTTTTTTCTTTCTTTCTTTTTTTTTGGGGGGGGGGGCTTTTGAGACAGGGTTTCTCTGTGTAGCCCTGGCTGTCCTGGAACTCACTCTGTAGACCAGGCTGGCCTCGAACTCAGAAATCCGCCTGCCTCTGCCTCCCAAGCACTGGGATTAAAGACGTGCGCCATCACTGCCCGGCACAAGCATTCTTCTAACGTCCCCAAACCCTCCCCGATTGATTTTTGGACACAGGATTTCTCTATTTCATTACAGCCCAGACTGGCTATGTAGCACATCCTGTTTTTGAACTTGAGATCCCCCTGCCTCTGTTACCCAGGTCTTTGTAATCCTAGGCTAAGTTTCTCCTGATAAGACCTTGTTCTAAGCAGGCTGTCTGGCTAGGACTTCCTGTTTTAGGCTCAAACTGTACATTTCAGGTGCGCCTTCAGTCTTTGGGAGACTGAAGTGAAGTGACATTTGAATCTCACTGCCCTTCATAGGAGGTTCTTAAAGTAATATGTTTACACTATCACCTTACAATCCAGAACATTCTAGGTTTTTGCTTTTGTTTTTTGGTGTGTGTGTGTGTGTGTGTGTGTTTTGCACAGGTTCAAAGGAGTCTGCCTTCCTATTTTACCAGGATAGAACTGGATAAATCAATCATATAACCCAGAACCTAACTGGGGTATCATTTTTATATAATAATATGTAATCAACTATGACAAGCTGGCTTTCAGGGATAGCCTTGGAACTAACGCTGTGAAACCCTCTCAGGAGGCCTAGAGTTGGGGAATAAGGAAGGCCATTTCCAGGCAGAAAAACTGGTCAACTCCTGGAGAATGTCCACCTGCTGGAGCTGGGTTTGTAGCCTGAGGTTGGATGAAGGTTGACAAGCTGTCTCAGAATTAGGGACACACTCAAGGTCCCACATTCCAGGTGCCCTTTCAGTCTCAGGAAAGCCGAACGGCTAATCGTTAAACATGTGACTAGGTTGAGAATCACTCTGGGTATTTCTGTGAGGGACTTCCCAGTCGGGTTAGCCAGGAGGAGAGGCCCACCTGAAATGTGGGTAGTACTGTCCCGTGTTGGGAGTGCTGGGCTGAATGAAAAAGAAGTTGAGCGCCAATGTCTCTCTGCTTCCTGACTGCGGACACATTGTATCTATCCATCTACCTCACCCTCCTGCCTCCAATCTGTCCCCACCCAAGGGATTGTGAGCCAAAAATAAAACCAAAACCCTTTCTCCCTTAAGCTGTTTCTTTGTATCAGGTTTCATTTCAAGTTCTCACTGCTGTGGCAAAGAAAGAGAACAAAAACAGCCAGTCGGTCATCCAACAGAAGCAATCCCCAATGCAGGCTTTCAAAACCCAACCTCCATGCCCAGCTGAGCTGTCTCACGCCTTTAATCCCAGCACCCAGGAGGCCAAGGCTGGTGGACCTCTATGAGTTCAAGGCTAGCCTGGTCTATAGAGTGAGTTCCCAGACAGCCAGGGCTACACAGAAAAAATGCTGGGGGGTGGGTGGGGGTAAGGTTGGGGGGTGTGGAGAAGTTCAAGCTATTTTGAATTTCTAAATTCCATATGGAAATTTCTAGACAGAAACTAGTTTTGGCCTAGGCGATGATTTTACATGTTAAATCCAAAGAGGCTCATGTGTTTAACCTACACCCTGTCTTCACCTTTAGAAAGAACCAAGGTCAAGCCGACCATCCCTTTCATACATCAAGAAACATGGGGAAATTATAATCACCAGAAACATGATCTGAATCGAGAATCAGTCAAAAAGGCAAGATCACATTCTGGCTATATGACCATCCAGAGGTGAAGAATGGCCATGAATTGTCCAAACCAGGGCAGTGGACCGGTCACATGTCGCTGTTTTCTTTTTGGTTTTTAAGACAGGATTTCACTATGAAGCCCTGGCTAGCCTGGAACTCGATATGTAAACCAGGCTCTCCTCGTTGATGAAAAAGGTCTAGTCTCGGGTCAGGAGACAGCTTAGTAGGGTAAAAGTTCTTGCAGTATGTTGTGAAGCAATTGCCTCTGAATCTAAACATTCCTTCCAGGAGACAGAGGAGTCAGGAGACTCCTCTGGCATAAGTCACATGTCTAGGGAAGCTGGAACTTGTATGACTCTGGAGGGAGCCTTCCCAGCTTTGCAGAATAAGTAAACAACCTGACCTGTGTGGGAGGAGACAGTGACCAGCCCGCGGCAGAGACGAGATTCTTGGACTACAGAGCTGCCTGTAAACTGTGCAGCGCCCCAGAGTTGCAGTGTTTATGAGTCAGGGAGGGCACTTTGCTGATACAGCTGCTTCTGGGTCATCCAGCTCCTGTAACTCAGCGCCCCTACTCCTGTTAGGAACCCCCAATAAAAACTCATTGGTTCGCCGGGCGGTGGTGGCGCACGCCTTTAATCCCAGCACTTGGGAGGCAGAGGCAGGCGGATTTCTGAGTTCGAGAGTTCGAGGCTAGCCTGGTCTACAGAGTGAGTTCCAGGACAGCCAGGGCTACTCAGAGAAACCCTGTCTCGAAAAACCAAAAAAAAAAAAAAAAAAAAACTCATTGGTTCAACCATTTGGACCTTGGTCTGTCATGGATTCCCTGCATACAGCTAGTAGCTCTGTGTGTATGCATGCATGCATGGTGTGCGTATGTGTGTGTGTGCATGTGCATATGTGTGGGGTGTGTGTATATATACATGTGGTACACATATGCATGTGTGTGTGTGTATGTGGCCTACATATGCATGTGTGGTGTGTGTGTCTGTGTGTGCGTGTGTATGTGTGTGGGGGGGTTGCATATATGTTGCAGCTCCCCTGAAAGGGTCTCTTGTATACTACAAAGCAAGCCTGAGTTTGATCTCCAAACCCCATGTAAAAAGCTAGATTTGGGTGACTCGCTTGTAATCCCAACACTCCAGGATGGGCATGGGCGAGAAAGACAGGAGAATTGGCCAGAAGCTTAAACAGCACAGTGGCAGAAACACACACACAAACACACACACACACATGCACACACATGAACACAACCATGCACGAATACACACACATCTTATTTTTAAAAGTCCCAGACACGCTGAAGTCACTCATTAACTTGAAAGTTTCGTCTAGGAAAGATGAAGTCAACGTCTGGCTAGGATTCATGGGCTGTTGGACACTGGCCATCTTTTCAAATTGAACCCAGCCACGTTGCCCTAACAGCCTACAAGTCTCCGAGCTCAAGGGCTCTGTGCCCTGCTCATGACATTTCACTATAATCCCTGGTTAATTAGTAATAAATTAGATAGGATCTTTCTTTGGCTGGGGAGATGGCTCACCAGGTAAAGGTGCTTGCCTCCGAGTCCAACAACCTGAGCTTGACCCTGGTGGAAGGAGAGAACCGATTCACACAGGTTGCCCTCTGACCTCCATACACACACTGTGGCGTGCACGCCTCCACCCACCTGCACAGGCATAGAAGGGATGACTTCAAACTTGTGATCCTCCTGCCTCCAGCTCCTGAGTGCTGGGATCATGTGTGCTACCATGCTTACTTTATCTAGTGGCAAGACCTGAACTTGGGGCCTCGTGCATGCTAGGCAAGTGCTCTACCAACTGAGCCACACCCGAGTGCCTATAGTAATAGTCTACTACCAACCCCAAGTCCCTATAGTCTAGATAGGGAAAGGACAAAATGGAGTAACACCTAGAAGTAGCAGCAGACCCCCCCCACACACACACACCCTTTTGCACTAAATGAGGAGAAATCACCGGCCATGTTGGTCTGGACCACTGGCAAAAGTCTCTTATTGGAACATACAACTGTGGTCCCTCGGGAGGTTTACACTCATTAGTCTGCTTCAGTCCCTAGTGCTCTGACTGCTCCCCAAGATCAATGTTCCTGCTCCAAACACCCCAAGTCAGGTGTGGTGAGCCTGCCGGTCACCCCAGGACTGGGAAGGCTGATGCAGGAGAATCAAGAGTTAGAGGCCAGACTGAGCTACATAGAGAGACCTGTCTTGAAAATCTCTCTCACGAGGGCTGGAAAGAAAGCCCAGCAGTTAGGAGTATGTACTATTCTTTCAGAGAACCCATGTTTGGTTCCCAGAACCCATGTCAGGTGGCTCACAGCTGCATGTAACTCCAGGACCCTCTTCTGGACTCTGAGGTACCTGTGTCTCACTGTACACGTATTCACACACATGCACATTATTGGGGGTTTAGGGGTGGGAGTGAGACAGAGTTTTATTGTATAGCCCAGACTGGCCTTCAACTCATAGAGATCCACCAGCCTCTGCCTCTTGAGCGCTGGGATTAAAGGCGTGCGCCACCACTGCCTGATGTCACATTATTAAAAATAATAGAAATAGCCAAGCATAGTAGTATGAGCCTTTAATCTCAGCACTTGAGAGGCAGAGGCTGACAGATCTCTGTGAGTTCAAGGACAGCCTGGTCTGTATAGTGAGTTCCAAGACTTCCAGGGCTGAATAGAGATACCCTGTCTTAAGAAGAAGAAGGAGGAGGAGGAGGAAGAAGAAGAGGAGAAGAAGAAGAAGAAGAAGAAGAAGAAGAAGAAGAAGAAGAAGAAGAAGAAGA